>NC_052942.1:377500-632332 GCF_013358895.1 Oreochromis aureus | reverse complement strand
GCATGTGTGCATGTGTGTGTGCGTGTGTGTGTGTGCGTGTGTGTGTGTGTGCGTGTGCGTGTGTGTGCGTGCGTGTGTGTGCGTGTGTGTGCGTGCGTGCGTGTGCGTGTGTGTGTGTGTGTGCGTGTGTGTGTGTGAGAGAGAGAGGTATGGGGTCAATACTATTGAGCGTTTATTTTACATTACACTGACAAAACAAAGGCTGGCTCTCTGTACTGATGATACAGGCCGGTGAGAATTACCACCCCACAAATAGCTGCAAGTCATCCTGCTGCAGATGTGACAGCCTGTTAACTGTGAATACTGTAAATGAAGCCATTACTCAGGCTGTTGGCCCCACAGGAAAGATGTGCCCCTGCAGAGAGGAGAACAACACTCATCAGTCCCAAACCTTCACCCTATTGATTTACATTTCCGCTGAGTGTGTGTGTGAGTAGAGAAACAGCTCATCCAGCGTCAGGGGGGCTTTATTGGAGCTCTGCGTCTTTTAGTAAATAGAGCTCTGTTGGTTACAACCTTAGGGCACAGTGATGCCTTACAGCAACAAGGTCCTGGGTTTGAATCCACCATCTGACCCAGCACCACCCGGGATAGGCTCCAGCCTCTTTCCTACACCCTGAGTGGGATAAGTGGAAGAGAAGGGATCAATTGGAGGAATATTATTTTTTGAGTGCACCATTATTCCAGGTTACTGGTTTAGTCATGTTTTTGTTCCCTTTTTTTTGGAAAGCATAATAAAGGCTCGTTGAAACGTTTGACTACCTTTTAAAAGGTTTCTTCAACTCTTAACAAATTAGCGTTTATATCCATTCTTTGATTTTTCCAGGCCCCCTTTGCCAGAGAAACTTGTCATTGCTGTCATAGCTGATTTTACAGAACAAAAACAAAATTGACAGTGATTTCCACACGTGTTTAAATAAGTATTAGGAATATGTAAGTGTTTCTAAAAGGAGGATGACACAAAAGGTATATTTTTGAAGTGTATTTGGCCTCAGTCTTAACAAAAATTGAACCATAATGATTGTTTTCAAGAGACATTTTGACATGTCACAGCAGGACCTGATAACACTGACAGTGGGTATAATAGTGATAGTAATCAGGTGAGGGGAAGCTGTATTTATGAAATTCTTAATTCAGCATGAATATAAATATCTCTGTGTGAGGATCTCATCATTATTATTATTATCGCCAGATTCGACAGCATGCGAACATCACAGACCCATTTTAAATAGTTTTATGCGCACCGCTGGATGAAAAAAGTGCGCAAAATGTGTCTGATAAGCTTGTCCGGAGTACTTCAGGAGAGTGAACCCACGCAAAGCTACTGGTCCGGACGGGATTCCCGGCCGCGTCCTCAAGTCATGCGCGTAACTCAGCTGGCTGGAGTGTTCCACATATCTTCAACCTTTCCTCTCTCTGTCTGTGAATCCCAGCCTGCTTCAAAACTGGCCACCATCGCACCTGTAAAACCCAAATCCTCCACCATCTCATCATTGAGTCACTGGCGACCTGTAGCCCTGACAAAAATCGTTAGCAAATGCCTGTTGTTCTGGTCAGGGACTTATCATCTGCTCCGCACTACCGTAACTCTTCTGGACCCTCTGCTCACAATGACATTTAGCCACAACAGGTCCACTGATGATGCCATAGCCCTGACACTCCATGCCAGCCCCAACACCTGGAGAAGAGAGACACGTATGTGAGAATGCTGTTTGTAGATTACAGCTCAGCATTCAACACCATCGTAACCTCGAAGCTGGACAGGAAACTGCATTCTAGGACTGAGCAGCTCCCTCTGCAGCTGGATCGATGAATAACTTCCTGTCTGTGGAGATCGAAAATGCAAGATGTCGTCCCATCCGACTGGGCAGCACCACCTCATCCCCATCACACTGAACACTGGTGCTCCACAGGGGTGTGTACTGCGCCGGCTCCTGTACTCACTCTACACCGCGACTGCACGGCCACTAACAACACCAACATCATTGTGAAGTTTGACGATCGACACTACAGTGGTGGGTCTTATCAGCAACGGTGATGACACAGCCTCGAGGGAGGAGGTCAGCGCCGATGACCCACTGGTGTCAAGACAACCATCTCACCCTCAACGTGTGAGGATCTAAACGACAACGGAGATTGATAGTGGACTTCAGGAGGTGCAGACAGTACACACCGCGGATCACCATCAGTGCGCACACTGTGTCTGAGAGGAGTGCGGCTTCAGGAGAGTGAACCCACGCAAGGCTTGGTGTACATCTGGCTGAGGATCTTACGTGGTCATGCGCACATAAACAAGACAGTGAAGAACATATCAGCAACCTTTCCCTCTCTCTGTCTGTAGTCAGTCTGTAGTCCTGCTTCAGACTGAAAACCATCGTCATGAGCCCCCAAATCCTCAGGACCTCATCATTGAACGACTGGCGCCTTGAGAGCATCCTCACTGGATGCATCACCACCTGGTATGGCAACTTCATCTGCTTACAACCGCCCGACTCTCCAGAGAGTCTACAGTTCGTGTGCCGAACAGGTCCACTGATGATGAGCCCTCCACTCCTCCCTGACATCTGGAGGAGAGCGGTGCCTGAGAATGCTGGAGGATCATCACAGGACTCCAGTCACCCCAGCCATAAACTCTTCAGACTGGACTTCCATCAGGAAGGAGGTTCTGCAGCATCCGGTGCAGCTGGATCAGCAGACTTCCTGTCTGCTTTTTCCACCAGGCCATCAGACTGCTGAACACGTCATAGACACCTCACACTCACTACTGGAACTTCAACATTATGCACTGAGCATACCTGTACTTAATGCCACTGTTTTGCACATACCTACCTCTCCAACATATTTTATATTTTATATATCTTATTTTATTGTTTACTCTATTTCATTTGTAAAACATGTATATACACCTACACACACACACACACACACACACACTGGTGAAAAGACATATTTAGTCTCACATTCAGTAATGTATATACCTTTATATATGGTACAATATTTATTACTTTTGGATTAACCATTTTGCATTTTGCTTGTTGCACCCCATTGTATCAACACAACTCTGTTGCTTGTGAAGCTTGCAGCACAAGAATTTCACTTGCATGTACTGTACCAGAGTACCTGCGTGGTGATGTGACAATAAAGGTGATTTGATTTGATTTGAATATCTGTTGTTTATTATCATCATCATTAAAGATTATGAGCCCCGCATATCGACAGCATGTATCAGTGTATCACAATGATACATTTTAAATACAATTTTATGAAATATTTTAGGAAAAAAACCCCAAAAATGGTTTAATGATAAAGCTTTCATCCGGTGTGTTTGCATCGATTCCTACAAGCTGAGTCCAACTTGTGTCTGCTGAAAGCCCAGGGGACCATCATTTGATTGGAACTGTAACTCAGCAAAGCTGTTCAGCTCCCATCAGGTCGGAGTGTGTGCACCATGGGCCTCGTTTTTCAGTGACTGAGAGACAGCTTTTTCCACCAGGCCTCAGACTGCTGACGCTGACTGCACTGCTGGAAAACCCCTTTAAATTTAGTAACAGAGAAAAATGAGTCAGCAGCTGACCTCTGTATATTATGCATTTTAAATATCTTATTTTATGGCCTTTGTTCTGTGGTTCATTAATAAGAGTTATCACTCACACTCACACAACACAACACTTCTTTCATGTCTAGTCACAATGACATTTAATAAATATTGCTTTACATAGGAAGATCTTTTACTTTTAGATTAACCATTTTGCAATTTTAAGTGTTTCCATAGAAATTGTATTTTGCACAACTCTGTTTATTAAAAAAATCTGATAACTGTTTTAACCAATTAACCTGTGAGACTTTATACAAACATGTATTTTATTATATAGATAGGTAGATATGGTGGTTAGCACTGTTGCCTCACAGTAAGAAGATCCTGGTTTGAGCCATCCAGAGTCTTTTTACGTCTTTGAACATTTTAAAATACAAACTTATTAAAACATGATTATTATGGATCAAGCAACCCAGAAGTATTTCAGTCATTGAAATCATCTCCCCCTGCAACATTAAAGTAACACACATATATAAATATATTTTAGAGTGCCTCACAATTACCACATTTTTGCACTTTACTTAAACCAAGGGTCCAAATACTTTTTGAAACAATATGAATTCAGAAGAATGTGCACTGCCACTTTTCATGTAATCACCGGTGTACAGACTAGAGATGGCACGATACCACTTTTTTATGTCCGATACCGATATCATAAATTTGGATATCTGCCGATACCGATATGAATCCGATATAGTGTGTTTTTTAATCAATAAAACTGTTTTTTTAATATCTTGCTGCATTTTGTATAAGTTCATACTCAAGTTTAAATAAACAACAACACTAAAGCTATTCTGTTATACCTGTATGTAAAAAATACACTGCACCCAAAATATTTCATAGTTCAGCAACACTGATCAATCTAATAAACTTAAACCTGCTCCATCCTCCCTATTCTGGTATTTTAAAGAGTACTTAGCAGAAATATTAAGCAACCTAACTAATAGGGTTGCCAACTCCCAGCAAAAAAAAATAGGAACCACCCCCACCCTCCACCTCATGATGCTTAATCGATGTAATCAACTTTAATTTGATGCAGTGTGGAAAAAAAAATGCACAGAATTAAATTATTTTCAAGAATAATTAAATAGATTCAACATCTTTCTTCAACAGAATTGCAGACTGCACAGATGGTACCTTTCCCAAAGGAAAAAGTACTATAGCTTACTAGGGTATATTAGACTTAACAGTTACTATATACAGTAATGGACTTCTATACATTTTACATCAGATTAAAACTTTGGGTGTAAGATTCAGATAATTATTTATTAAAAGCTCGACATTTTAAATGAGAATAAGAAAGAAAAGTATGTCTTTGTGCCCCCTTTTCCCTGTTCATGCCCTATCGGCCCCCCTGGCTACACTTTGCTAGATCCGCCCCTGCACAGTTACCAGCCGTCAGCTACGTAGAAAAGGATCCTGGTGTAGAAAGTAATATTAAATAAATTCTAACAACAGCTTATCAAGCTTAAACGTGCTGCTGTTGTTCAGCCGCTGGTTTCCTCTTTCTGGTGCAAAGTGGGCCAAAAACAAAGAAGAGAGACGGACTCGCGACAGAAAAGCCGATCAGCTGATCATTAAGCAGTTTCACGATTGAAGTAGCAGCAGGAGAGAGAGAGAGAGAGAGAGAGAGGCAGTCACTCCATATATCGGTTGTTAAGCTTAACGTGGGAATGCTTTACAAACATTCAGAGATGAACTTACACACTTGCTTTACTTCTCTCTGGGATAACTTCCTCGGAGATGAAATGCTGGATTGCTAGCGAGGCTACAAATACACACAGCCGCTCTATCACGATGCACACTGCTCCGACCTGCTACGGTTATGAGCCGAATTACACCGTGTCGCAAGTTTTGTGAGGTGTTTTTTTTAATATTTAATGTATCGGATTACATTTTTAATTTCTCACCGATATCCGATCCAGTAATTTACGTCAGTATCGGACCGATACCGATACGTAATATCGGATCGGTCCATCTCTAGTACAGACGCACTCCTGGAGCCTGATAATAGAGTGTTTATAACATTAGACATACATAAAAAGAACAAATACATTTGTCACAAACCTAATACTTCACTATGTTGTTTCCTTTTTGGTGAAGGACAGAAAAAGATTCTAGGGGTTGTGCACATGCGCCATCCATTTTTAAAATTGTCATTCTGATTCTATTTGGTATGTTATTCTAGTTTATCTTATTCTACTCTATTTTTTTTCTTAATTTTTGCTGCTCTTAACTCTGCACTGTCCACTTTCTGCTGTGAACAAACAAATTTCCCATGTGTGGGACTAATAAAGGTTTATCTTATCTTATTGTGTCTATTACTCCAGCTTTCTGCCTCCCCCGAGTGTTTGTTGCAGATGAACGCTTGGGTCAAGTCCGCATTAACACATGTTGACTTATATTTATGCTTTGGGCCTTAAAAACAAGCCATTGTTTGCCCATAATTACAGGTTGGATAGGAAGGTTCTTGGAAAATGCAACACTTTGTCACGTCATTGTGATTTCCCCAGTCCCAGAGGGTCCCCGGACCTCCGCTTGGGAACCTCCTGCACTGTCCCGCCTTCGAGTGAACGGCAGGGGGCGCTGCGCCTGCAGCTTGGCCGGCCCCAGGCTGCTAAACCGTGTTTCCTGAAACGCATACTTCAGGATTATGAAGAACACACCCAGTGACATCAGTGAGGTTTGAAGAAGAAGAAGAAAAAAAAGCTCTCAACTCAAACTGTGCAGAGGAGGAACAAGAGGGCCGAAAGGTCCTGCGCGCTTTTCTTTCGGCTCTTTCTCGGCGTGTTGCTCTTTTCAAAGTTCCGGAGAGTTTGGGGACTGAAGTTGCGCTTCAACTTTTCTTCGTGACTGCAGTGGAGCGCAGAGAGTCGCGTTTCTCGACAGAGGAGGATGTCAACTTCAGAGGAGGGAGACGGGCCCCGGCCCAGATATGGCTGTAAGTTATGCGCTTTCCCCCCGTGCTCACCTTGAGATGGCAGGCAGGAAGGCTTCCTTTAACCGCACACAGCCCCGGCCCACAGCGGACACCGTGCTCACGCAAGACTCCTCCAAAAGTCCCGAAACGGACTTTGTATGTTAGTAGAAAGCGCTCACGGCGAGCTTGGCTTTTTATTTCTGACGGCATGGTAATCATGACTTCCGCGTTTTTATAGCAAGGCATCGCAGAGCGGAGAAGCAGTTTCCCCAAACTTGTCCTTCTTAAATGCCGCTTTACGTGCAAGTTAGTTCGTACGTGGACGTGGGCTGGGGACTGGACCTGGTGGAAACGGGACAGACTGCGATAATAAAGTCCGAAGTTTTGCGTCCTCGCACAGATGAAGCGAACAGCTACCAATTTAACAACCACCGCCCATAAACTCAGACCTTTTAAGGCAACGTGTGTTGATTGCACTGTGACACTTTATCCACCCAGTGTGGAAATTATGAAGTCGTTTGCTTAGCCGAAGGTTTCCAGTGTGTCATTTATGAGTAGATATCAAACCTGGTTCCAAACAGGAGGCCGTTTCTGAAGTCTTAGCGCCCCATATGTTCAGTTTCTGCTGAAAGCGTGTTTTACCTGCTGAGGTGATCCCTCCCCTCCTCTCGTCCCCCTCCCCCTCCCATCATTATGTGGGAAAAACCCCCATGCTCCGTGTCTGCCTCTGTGTAATCTCACGGGGAATCGCCCTGTAACTTCCTCTGCATTGTGTGGGTTACTGTTTGCCATCTCCACACATAGGCATTCCCTAAAGTCACACGCACCTGTGTTCATGTGTGAAGCACACATGACTTACAAACACGCTGGCTTTCTGGGGGAGGTTAGAGGCCACGCTGCTGGTTGGAAAGATTTCCATAGTTATGCAAGCAAAAAAAACAAAAAAAAAAACTGAAGAGGTGAATATTGTGTAAACGCTGTTTGTGACGAACCAAACTGTGAGGCTGTTTGTGCAGCAACACAGCCATCGTTTCTTATGTTCCATGTATTCCTGCTGTTTCAAATGCAATCCTTGTGTTTCCTGCCTCCAGCTGTACTGGATGGCGTGGAGCGGCTCACAGCTGAGGAGATGGATGAGCGGCGCCAGCAGAACATGGCCTATGAGTACCTGTGCCACCTGGAGGAAGCCAAAAGGTAAGAAAGTCACTTCATCTGCGAGTCAGCTGAGCCTGCAGAGGCAGCAGGGTTAATGAGTAAGAGCTGTGAGTCAGCTCACACTGAGCCCCTGCACTTAGTATCAGATTATATACACAGAGAATTATGTAGAAAACTACCTGTTTCCAAAAAGCTACAGAAAACAGACCAGAGACGACACATAAGAAGGTCCAAGTGATCGGCCTTGTTACCTTTTTTTCTTTTTAAAGAATGTATGTCTAGTCTGAACTTGTTGCCAATAAAGCTGGGCTGAAGCAACAAAAACACCCGGGACAGCATCCCAGACTGGATTTAAAAACGGCGTCCGGAGACGCGGGGTCTTTCAGGGTGGGGAGCTCGTCACCTCTCTGGGAAATGCTGTGGTGGCAGTTAGAGAAGGTCAAATGATCTGAGGATTTATTGATCTGCGACACATAACATCATTGCTGTAAGCATTGCTGCACGGCTGTGATCCTCAGGCCTTCAGACAGTTCTGCATGTAAAAAGAAAAAAAAAGGTGTCAATCATTTGTTGGGCTCAAGACCACTTGTGAAAACCACTCTCATTGAACACAGTTCATCACTGTGTTCAACGAGCTCAAACCATAAAAACTATCCAGAAACACTCTGTGGGTCTCATCCCCATTTAAATGGACTGAGACAGAATATCAGACTGTCCTGTAATCTAACAACAAATATCAGAGAGGCTCAAATACTTTGTGTCAGTCACAGACGGAGAGGGACGGCCCGGGTCGTTATCAGTTTAAATGCCAGCGTCCATGATAGTATCAGGGTACATTAGTGCATGTGGCACGGGTGAAGTGCTTATCTGTTAAGCCACTGATAATGCATTAGGATACATACGAGGGTTATGTGTGTCTTTTAGAAAAGGCCATGATTGTTTCAGTGACACTGTGCCAAACCACAGTCTGTACATATTAAAGCAGCCTGGCTCTGAAGTGAAAGAGTCTGGGTCGCCCACTGAAAACATTCAGCTCAATTCAACACGAAGAATATTAGAACTAAACTGAGTTTAGTCGCTCTCGGTCCCCAAAAATCAGAGAATGTGGTTAAAAGATGCAACACAGTGAGAAAAATCCCACCTGTCCTCCAAATGACTGAAAAGTGTTTCTGGCTTTAAAGAAAGGGAGAAAATGTCTTATCTGCAGCAGAACTCGTTCATGGCTTGTATGGCGGTGTCATCGTTTTCATTTCTAGTTAATCTGCCATCTCTTAACGCTTTATCGCTCACGTGTCACACAGGCAGGCTGCACTTATGCAGTAATTTTGGCTCAAAATGTTTGAGGAGTTACGGTAATGTGAAGCGCGCACGGGAAAATCTGAATAGCCATAGCAAGTCACTGATTTGGTCCCTAATTCAACAGTATGTCTGACCTCATGTAACCTGTGAGTAGTGAGATGTAAAGTTTGCCAAAAAGAAAGCAGGAGTCTCTTTATTGACTGAAGCGCATCACGGCTTGACGAGCCGAGCTCTTACTGTTGCGTGCAGCGGAGACGTGTCATCGTTTAATCTCAACCTGTGCTGAAGTTGCAGTTTGGAGAGAACATGCAGCTCGGAAGTGACGTCTCTGAACGGCGGTGTTTTTGGTGCTGACTGCGTAACAGCGTATCACAATTTGCATCGAATGTGATCCTTTCACGGACTCTTTGATCTGACGGGTAAATGTTTAGCTTTGGAGAACACTTGCTTTTTCTTAGGTGGATGTCATGTGTGGCGCTCCACTCAGTGACCAGTGTTGAAATGTTGGAAGAAGTTCTAATGATGTGTATGCTAACGAGCCCTACTTTCATACATGTAGTGATGCTGGAGGTCTGTGGTTTCACTGGAGTAAAAGCCACAGGCGTACTCTGTTTACTTCTTTTCTTTGCTCTGTTGTCTGAGCAACACCCTGTGACCTCAACAGAAAGTCTCTATGAGGACCCTTGCAGTATGGCTGGATACCTCAGTCGTCAGGGTGAGCGTACTTGAACATTAATTGCTAAACGCAGATCATCACTCTTGAAAAGGTTCAAGCAGCCACACCTCGTAACTTTATGTTGAGCACGCAGGCCGACTTCTTGTTTTGGGGGTGATTTCGTTAGCACGATCATGACGAAATAGGTGAGGTCTGTTCTTTCTCTTAGACACACAGTGTGTGTGTGTGTGTGTGTGTGTGTGTGTGTGTGTGTGTGTGTGTGTGTGTGTGTGTGAGTGTGAAAGGTGGCGGTTGCCCGAGCTTGTCAGCAGCCACGTACGTTTGCTTTCAGTGTGTGTGGAGTCAACCCGGGCCCGGGCTCATGGGTTCAAAAGAGGAAGGATTGTGTTAGACAGGAAGTGACTCAGTCCCTGTTGATTTTAATATCTCCCACTGTTGCCACAGAAACCCACAGTTGTCATAGCAACAGGTTCCGGTGTGAGTGGGGCCGGGTTGCTGCGAGGCTGTGTGCGCTCTGATTCTGTGTGATTGTATTTCTGCAGTGAAGGTGTGTGTTGCCCCGCGTCCCTCACCGGGCGGGCATCAGGAAATCCCTGGAATGATTTTGGAGTATCTGACATTCCTGCTTCAGTTGGCTGGCTTTTTTTACCCCTGAAATGCTTTCTAGGATTTGTAAATTTGGTAAATCAGGACACTTGAGAGGAAAAGAGCACATTTTAGGTGAGCAAAGCGCTAAGTATGAAATGTGGGGTCACATGAGTTTCCTGCGTCTTGCACACTGCATTGCTGGAAGAATGCACATGTGAGACCATATTGGTAAATTCGATATTTAGCTAAGTTCTTGACATAGTTTGGCAACCTTAACTACTTCAATTTGTCGGCATTAATATGCTTATAATATAAGATCATACCATTCAACATGTGACACTTGTTCATTTTTCAAGTCCTACACATTTGCTGTGAACTACAAGGGCAGACATTACTCTGATGGCACAGCCTGCTGATCGTCACAGAGCTGTCATTACAAAGTTCAGGATGGACCCGATTATATAAATATAAAAATGTGCCACAGCGTGCTGCTTTTTGGTTGGGATTTTCAGTCTGAAGGAATCAAGGGAAGTTCCATCAGTTTTTGAGAGGGGCGGCTTTTGGATGAGGACGAGCCCTAAAAGCCCTGCAGCTGTGTTCTCTGCACTTCCATCCACATGCATTTCATCAGTGTAGTTGGCTGAAAGAGTTCACAAATGCTGCTGGTGGTAAGTGAAGACTAAAACCAGATGCTGCTACTACAGCTTTCTCCCACGAGGAGTCAAAACTCCCTCAGGAAAATGAGTGAAAATCACTTTTGGATTGTAAAAGAAGGAAAATATTAGACACCGTTCTGCTGGGTGCTAAACGATGTGCTCTGAAAGTTAGACCGATGGTCACTGCCCCGATCCCGGAGGAAGCAGACAGTCTGCATGATCAGGCAGCTCAGCAATTCCCAAGAGCTCAGTGTGATGCAGGCATGTCTGATACAGCCACACAGTGGCCTGGAGAAGCGTTTGGGCCTGTAATTATGGGCGGCGTTTCTGTGCGCCAACATGAAACTGACTCTGATATAAACCTGGAGGAGGACTGTATGACGGCGGTCATTACTAATCTTTGAAATTACCATTAGTAATAGACTTTTTATCATAAAATGAAAGCTACAAACTGACCTGAGCTTTTAACCAGCACAGCCTCCCAGTTGGCATCGAGGAGCAGGTGCTGCAAAGACACACCTGCCTGAGTCTATTTGAATAATGGTTACGCTACCTGGGCTTCGACTCATGTCTGTGTCTGTGTGCATGTCTGTGTGTGTCTGTCTGTGTGTGCGTGTGCGCGCCTGTCTGTGTGCGCGCCTGTCTGTGTGTGCACGTGTCTGTGAGTGCGCACTCCTGGATAAACCAGTCTGGGTTATTTCTCTTCTTCACATTAGTTTCTACCAGACTTAATCCAACTACCCCACTAGCTGATCACAGATTTGTTTCCAAGGGAAGTCTGTGATGTTTGATGAAGGCACAATTCCTCTGTTGACTTAAACAGTCTGTTGCCAGTAGCTGCACAGTATTTGCTCTTGACCTGTACAGGGACGACTCCTCTGAACGACAGGCTGCCCGGGCCGTTGGTAGCAGGAATCTGTTACAGTTGTTACATCAGAGTTTCAGGCAGTGAAGCGACTCCATGTAGGGAACACCTGCAGAGAAAGGCCGGGGGATAGGAATGCTGGGAGTGTGTGTGGTATGATATGAATGCATGTGACAGATGCACAGCAGGGTGTGAGCCTGTACCTGGCTGTGGGAATGCACCGTCACCACTCCAACACTACTACTGTCAGATGCGTATTCGAGTGTCGATACGGACACAAGTGCCCGTTTCATACCTGCCAGCCCGGCAGACGGATGCAAACGACTGCAGGTTTTATCGCTCTTATTTTCATGTTGCCATTAAATGCACAGAAGCAAGCAGTGAGGCTCAGGCAACCTGCTACGCTCTTTATCACATCATATTTGAATGATAAGTGAGCCGCTCAGCTCTGCTAGCACAGAGGTGGCTGCTGAGCTCTGTTTGCTGGAGAGGCCATGATTATTATGATTATTATGATTATTTTCATTGTGTAGCAATCCAGCAGCTGATGCCCCCCCCCCCACACACACACACACAGCTTCATGAAAGAGACAAACAAAAAACCCAAAGTAGAAATCCAGTTTTCCTGTTTGAGAAGTTGAAAGCAGCTTTTTTTAGGGTAACATTTACATAAGAAGAAACTTATCTAATATCTAATGTTTCTGAAGCTTCGCTTCAATTTTCTTTCACTTTCTGCTCCTTTAGTGCAGCGTGCAGTGGGAATGCAGTCAGACATGTTTTCAGTGTGATACTATTTTTATTGATCCAGGCTCTGGTACCAACTACGCATTCAGACGTTTCATACATTGCCACAAGCAGAAAACAATTTCAGGTAGTCTCAGTGTGGGTGCACAGATGACAAATGGCACACAGTGTCATGTGGGCTACAATTTTTTCTCTTTATCATTTCCTGTCTGTATATTCTGCAGTGTAGTGATGCTAGGTACGAGTCACACACTCAGCACATGTTTTCTGCAGATCTCGATGTTGTGTTTGGGGTGTAGGAGCGGGTCATGACTCCGCAGGTTACCCCCAAAGCTGACGGCACGATGCACAGCATACTGTAAACAGCAGAAGAGCATGTGATTTGTTTTGGGTGAAGAAGAGGGGCAGAGGTTACCTGTTTGATTTTACAGTATGGGCTGGTAAACAGATACTATAGTTGGGTTTTTCCAGTTCAAAATTGGCCTTTAGCAGAGTGACTATAAATAGTAAAAGGCATGTGTTACCTAACTGGACAAAAATGTGTGTGTTTCGATGTTATTTCTCTCCATTTGTTACAAAAAATCAGTACCTTTATATGATTTAGTTTATTTATTCCAGATTTGGAAAATAATCTTGTTAAAACAGTAAAAAAAAAAAATTAAAAATGTTTAGGAAAAAAAAGGAATTCCTAACAAAATGTGGAGTGCCAGTTATTTTAGGAAAAAACTTTCCTAAAATAGAATTCATTTCCAATTCGTCCACTGGAAATGAATTCTTGTTTTTTTTTTTGTTGTTGTTTTTTTGTCTTTGATTAAAACCCACAGTCTGTTTAAAAGAACAAGGAGGAAGTGATAAAACTATTGTCCAGGCGTAGGTGGAATGCTGACTGACTTTTAGGGTAGTGTCAGATCAGAGATTGGACTCACCTGTCAGGTTAAAGAAGTAAACCAACAACTAGAGCAGGGCAATATGACCAAAAATATTTATCACGATATACATTTGAAAATTTGCGATAACGATATAACTGACGATATAATTGACACTAGACAAAATACTTTACAACTCCACAACTTTATTAGTGCAAAAAACCCATCAATGTATTTTCACTTAAACAAGCAGCTGTTTTTTTATGTGCATTAACGTTATATAAAAATATAACAGTGCAAATTCCTGTCTGACAGTTTAACCAAAAGGCATTTCCAGTGGAAACTGGCCGACATATCCTCAGCATAACCATGTATAATATCCACAAAACTTAAAAAGAACTTATACACACAGTACGGTGATATTATGTTGAAGCACAGTACGTATCACTCCGCGAGGCTCCTGCCTACGGTAGCTGTAATGCTCCGACAATCCATCCAGCGGTGCGGCTTCGTAGCTTAGCAAAGTCGTACTGAAACATTTGACAGATTTTCGAGCGCCGTGTACATAAAATCGTTTCGAGGTCAGTAAACACAACCAGAATTCATACATAAGGCCCACGGGATTATAAGGGACACTGTCGATTTTCAGAAAAATCAAAGGATTGATTTTAAGTGCACCGTATTTTCCAAACAACACGGTAATAACGACGGCCCGCTAGCATGCGCTACCAAAAATAGTGCTTTGTTGTGTATCTGACAGACGAAAGCTAAACCAGTTCCACACCACTGAAGTTGTAGCATTTTTACAAACCAGTTCTGGTTCATCCGTTTCATTTAACGATCCACTTTCGCTCTTCTCATTCTGCGTCGCCGCCATGTGCGTATGTAAACATAGGCACTGCGCATGCGCGTTTTACCCACATTCTATCGCGATATTTCATTTTCCTATCGTTGCCCAAAATTACACCAGTATTACAGTGAACGGTATGATATAGCCCAGCCCTACCAACAACAAACAATTTGGCTTCTTTTACCTGCATAAAACCACTAAGCTGAGAGATATAAATGAAACAGATGGATGCGCTGTAAATCTAAATGCTCAGAGTTAATAACTTTAAAACTTTAAAAACCATAAAAGGTTTTTGTTGTCTCCATCTTTTATACTTGTCCATTAATATTACAGCGTCCTGAGTGGGTGTCTGGAAGGTTCCAGATTGTAGGCGCCAAAATCACGTGCATCACTCACCATGAAAGTGTTAGAATTGATAACAGAGGTGTGTTTATGTAGCCAGTTTGTGCTTCGTACCCTCTCAGAAGCACTTCAGTCACCACGTCAGTGTGTACCACCGATGTTGCTGCCATCTGTGGTATTAGTCCTGCTGCTGACAGCGTGCTGAGGTGGCGAGAATAAGAACAGGAAGGTGTCGGTCTTTTTTTTTTCTTTTGTGAGAGTGTGGTTCATTTTCAGGTCTATTAACAGCTCACAGAAGTCAGAGAGGATGTCTCGTACGTATTTACATGACAGTTTTCCTGCAAAATGTTAGAAAGGATTTGGAATTTTGAAAACTGAAAAGAAATGGCAGAGCTGTTACGTAAATGACTGAAACATATTGCAATGACTCATTGCAGGAACTTTCCGTTATAACGCTTAGATTAAACCAGTTTTGTGTCCATCTTGGATTTGGAGCCCAAGAGGCGGTGACGCTTTGGTTTTTGGACAGACGAACGAATGAAATGTGAGAATTCGTGGTACTGATTAGGTGCTATGCTAACGGTTTCCCCGCTCGTCTCAGTACTAAGCTAACCTCGCTGGCTGCTGGTTATGTTCAGCACACAGAAACAAGAGTGGAACTCGGCAAGAAACCAAACATGTGAATCTAAAAAAATACACCAACGACTTCAGCATTAAGTTCCATCGAATCTAACTCAGCGCTATAGCTTACTTTCCATAACAGCCACTCGTCATGTGTAGCCCACATAACTGCTCTAAGATCATTTATTGTATCCATTATGTTTAAGGTCACTGCAAATGATGAACCCAGTCATTATTCTTTATTGAATCCCCTCCTCTGATCTTTTTCCTCCCACCCACACTTGGGTATGCTTTGCACGAGAGTTGAACCTTTACTCTGAGTAAGACAGCACAAAGGTCAAATGATGCTGTAACTGTGAAGCTCTTAGTGTAATGCTACCAGGTCTCATACACAACGACAAACGAGTTTCCTTCTACTATCCAAGCTCAAAGCCAGCCATACTGCTGTGATGTAACTGTGGATACCTGTGTGCAGGTGTGTGCAGGTGTTGTTCTCCAAAATACTGCACAGTTGTAGTTGATTAGTTTGGGATTTTTTCATGGCCTGGATTTTGGTAATAAATTTGAAGGTGAAACTATCAAAAAACCTAACTTGTTGCCATGACGACAGCAGAGTTTACCTGTGATTTCACCCTCGCTGACACTGATCGACATGCAGGACTCGGGTTGTTTTTGCTCAGATGCAGTCCATCCTGTTTAGGTCATAGTAAACGCTGTTTGACAGCAAAGGTGTGTCACCTCTTAAAAAGGGGAAAACATTTCGCCCATCACTTAACAGCGATGAGAATTTCTTCACAGACGGGGTTGTTGACAGTGGGGAGAAATATTCCAAATGGCACAGTGAGGTGGTTGTTGGGTTACATCATTGACAGCTGACGGCGAGGCCACTAAGCTCTTGTTATATGAGTGGAAATCATTAGGATTTTTGTGTAATCTGTTTAAATCCTTGTACTTTATTCAGCATAAATTCTATAGCAATAACTCTCAATTGAAAGTCAAACTGCTCTGCTCCCTTTCAATTAGAGAAGTAACTAGTTTAGTCAACCTCACGGCAGACATGAGCTGAGGGTGCAGTAAACGAATGCGACTGCCGCTAACAACATCCACTTTTTTTTCTTTCTGTTTGTGGCTGCTACTACTTCTCTCGCACACTAAGAAACTCTCTTCCCGCAACAAATAATCCACTCACACAGGTTCAGTGTTCTTTGATCAGTGGGTTTTGGTCAGTGATTGTTGATCAATGGTCATGGGAATTTGCACAATTATGATTAAGGAACTGACCTCACAGCCCATTGTTCCTTCAGTGGGCTGGTTTCAGTCATTATGCAAATGTACTGTTTATAAGGTTTGGGGAAACCTGCAGGCAGCTGAGACTGAAGAAGTCACTTGGATGAGTGACAAAACGTTTCTCCCACAAAACGCTACGTCCAGATGAACAGATTCAACTTTTGGAGATTTACTTTCCTGGATGATTGAGAATGCATCAAGATGTATCTACCTTCATTTGCTTAATGAATTAAGATGCTCTTCGTGCAGATTGTCTGTTTCTCTCTGCTTTCACAATGCTCTAAGCTAACGCTAGCCCTTCCGTTAACCAGAGGTGTGGCTGCACTGTGTAGCTGAGTCGCTGCAACAACAAATCACTGACGTTTTTCTTCATGAAGGTTTAGCCAAGTATGTTTATTATTATTTGCCTTGTTAAAGAAAATAATAAAAATTAATAATTGTGTTGTCCTGTTAAATTAACGCTCACTGCATAGCATTAACAGTAGCCCAACAGCCACATTAGATTTTACAGCTAATTAGCTTTGACAGCTAATGTGGCTATTGGGTAACTGACAATAGCTAAAGGGCTAATATTAATGTGTGTGCTGGATACGGTAATATTTATGACAGCCAGAGCTTCACTGACATCTCAAAGTTCCTCAAAATGTTGTTAAGTCTTGTGAATGTCTACTCTTCAAGGGTTCGAGGTGTTGGGTCAGTGAAAGAGGCCAAAGATGTATTTAGATATCAATTAGCATATATCTTCTTTTTCAGGCGAACTTACATAAAAGGTTATAATAAGCTTTATTCTTGGCCACGGGCAAGAGACTAGGAATCATTCTTTTATATGTAAGGCAACAACAGGCTGTATTTAAAGACTGTTTTCTTAACTTTATAAAATAAAATCTAAGACATGAATACATCCAAGAACATAATTTTACTGAAGTGATATTTGATTAGTAAAATAAAAAAATGACATGTTGGTGTTGTTTATTTGGACTACACTTATTTTAGCTCTGTGTGTGAGTCTTTCACATTTACACTCACACTAGTTTCTCTTTTCCCTGCTCTCAGTATCACTGAGTGCACCCCCTCACAGCTGTGCTGAAGAGAAATGATACTAAATTAGGGTTGACACAACACATCTTGTTACATGGAGTTATCCCATTATGTGACCTGTAAACTCTTGACCCTTTGCTATTAGCTTGCATCATGCTGTGTTTGCATAGTGTTGAATATATGATATGAGAGAGACATCTGTGGAGTGCAGAATTTCTCATCATGCATTAAACTGTGACACGGTAAAGTTTCTATTCAATTCAATTTTATTTATATAGCGCCAAATCACCACAACAGTTGCCTCAAGGCGCTTTATATTTACCTGTGATTTCAGGTAAAAAATCTTAATGTATTCGTAATACGTGGGAATGGTCCAACGCCGCCGTCTTTTAATCTTAGCTCAAGAGAAGCCAGTTGAATAAACCGTCCATCATGGTAAACAGAAGGATCCTCTGTGTTTTATCTTTAATCCGTTAGTTGAGCTTTTACACCATATTGTCGTTCGTCCATTACTCGCCTGTCGTTTGACACCCACAGTACTGAAAAGAAGACTTTAGGAAGTTTATGCTTAAAAAAGGAAAACTAACATCGATTGCATGGACGAAGAGAACTGAAGGAACAGCTTTAAACTGTAAATCTGTATTTTGGTGTTGAAGTTAAGATTAGGAGTGTCCCCATGCCGAGCGTCATGTTGCAGTGTAAAACAGAAGCTCGGTGTTCTCACCCTTCAAGAGCAGCACAGTTCCCCCTAAAGCTCCGGCCAACTGCCTGCAGTTTCCTGTTTTCAAAAGTTTCCCAACGCTGTTGTGTACAGCTGCTGCTGCTGCAGCTGCAATACTTGTTACGTAATGTCACACCCTGGGTAGGAGGTGAAAAATGGCCTCTTCGATGCCATTACAGGTGTCAGGTGACTAAACCGGAAGGCTCAGCTGATGTGCTGATTCCATATAAGTGAAAAGCTTCCAACGATGACATTTTTTTTTTTTTTATTCATTCTTAGCAAAAGTTTTATTTTTGTTGGTGAAATTTCAGTAAAAACACTTGTTTACTAGTTTCTTCTCTTTTTCTTTGCTTGGTTGTTTTAACAGGAAACTCATTTTTTTTAATCCAGCTTTCCTCTGTTCTTTGTGCCTTTTGAGACACGAGTCTTCATCGTAGTATTCTGGGTATTTGTGTAAATACTACCTGCTCCCAGGTTCCTGGGAGACAGCGAGGCGTCCCAGAAAACAGGCCTGAGTCACTCGGCTGGCAGTAAACAGTTGAGAATGAGGGAATGAGATGGGAATGAAAGGGAGAGGGATTAGTGCTCCATAAAGGCCCTGCGGGAAAGGCCCCGCCCTACCTCCACAGTGTCTCACCTGTGAAACCTGAGACTACAAGTTACTCTCCCACTCTGGATTTCAGATTGAGCCCGCACAATAGTTTCGTCCCTGCTCACCAACCCCCTGCCTGCCTGTACATCAGCTGTTATTTGACCTCAGGTGACCTCGTCTGGGACTCGAGTAAAGGCAGGTCAGACGTGCTTGGACTCACATTCTTGGGGCTCTACGAGAGCTGCTTTGCATACTTCACAGTTCCAAGTCGTCCTTATTTATCTGATAAGTTGTTCATCTTCTGTCTTAAAAAGGCTCTTTGAGTCCTGATAACAATAAGGTTTCAGCAGCAGCTGTGTGCCTTACAGCAGCGGCCCCCAAACCCCGGTCCGCTGCCTTAGATAACTGCATTATCTACATCAGCTCTCTCTGACATCATACAGAGCCAAGAACAGGAAAAAGTGTCTGAAGCAAAGCAGCTGGTGCAGCCTGAAGCTTGAGCTTTTGTCGCGCAGGGATTACCTGCAAATGTGCTGAGCTCGCGTTTAACACGAGAATGCATCAGTGCAGCAGAATGTCCAAATAATAAATCCATCAAAGCCTTCTGTAGCATAAAGGACAGCAGAGGGTTCTGTGGGGCAGGCGTGGGTGAGTGCATGGTGACGTGCTTGGCTGTCACAGACTGAGTGGGGAAAGTGCGAGGTCACTTGGTGCACAGATTCCAGTGTTGCAGCAAAGCATGTAATGGACAACTTGGCTTTCACTCATCTTTCTTTGTATTCCCTCCTGTCGTTTCTCTCCTCGTCTCCCTCCATCACTCACAGCCCCGTTTTCCATGAAACGCAGTCAGATTCCCGCTGGGCTGGATTGGCCTGTGGTGTTAGAGTTGTGGCTGAGCACACACACCTTCCTTTAGCTCAGCATCACAGAGGTTCACAGAGCAGGACATAGAGAGGCCGGGTGTACCTTGACATTGTGCTGCTGCTAGATAAGGCTCACCACACATCATTTGCCTTTCCAGCTATTATGTAAACACCACTTCCTACCCTTCTCTTTTCAGGCACACACAGAAATCCAAATGGGTCTGTAATGCCGGGGAACAATGCGAGACTGAGCGCACGTCGATAAGTGCCGAAGCTCGGCGCTGTCGTCACTCAGCCTTTTCCTGCTTTTCTCTACAGCTCGGTCCATCCACGGGCTAAAAGTGGCCCAATGTTAGGCCTGGTGATGCATGTGTTTCTGCTCATCGCACCATTGAAACGTCTGTCGCAGGGACCGTTCTCCACAGGGGCATTCCCATTTTAACCAGGATGGTAATCCTGCAAACTGCAAATGATTTGATGAGGTCCCGCATATTTCTCCTGTTGGATTGGGTGTCACAGTAAAATAGCCTAGAAATCAAACCTGCTGCACAGCACGGTTATTGCATGTATTACATGATGGAACTAAATGTCCAACCACGCCGGGCTCGTCTTGTTTGGGAGGTTTCAGTCAAATGCTGCATTCATGACACGAAGAAGATTTCAGGTGGAGTGAGCATCGTTGGACAAACAGCGGCTGCTGTGGTTGGGTAAAAACGGCAGAGTGGTCACTTTTTCTGTGATTGTTATTCAACAGCCACTCCTTTCTTGGTTTGGCGTTCATCTCAGGCCCTCAACCAGAAGCTCTCGTCGAGCTGTAACTATGCAGACTCCCATTCGTCATTACTCCTGTCACAGCATTCATCCATGTGTTTCTCCTACAATGTGACCACAACACTGTGCAATCAGTTCAGTTCTGATTCATATCTACTCAGCTAATTCAGTTCACTTGCATTAGAACCAAATAAACCGTATCAGCATTCCCAGGTTTAGCCAATCCAGGATTATCCCGTTAATCCTGGATCTTTTAAGCGATGTAAAAAGAACAAGCTCCATACGTGAGGCTTTAGTGGTGCTTGGCTCACTAAACCAATACTTATTCTTACAGTTATGTCACAATATAACATATAAACTACAATTTGATCAAAGGTTTCTTTTGTAATCAGCAGAAATGTATTTAACATAAATGAACTAGTTAGACTAGCCATGAGCTAGTCAAAGCTTTTATGGCTGTCTCTGACCTCAGTCGCTGAATTTTGTAGTGTTACTAGTATTACTAGTACTCAGGATTTAGTTGTACTCCCATGTGAAATAATCTGGTTATAAGTGGTAAAAAATTAAAAGCATGAAATGAAGAAAGATCATCAACCAAGTGTGAGATCATTCTGTCCGATCATAATCAAGCAGCACTGAGTGTGGTTCATGCTATCATAAGCAAACATATAGACTTCTTTTGATCATGTGACTAAAACGCTGAATTGTCATTTCCAGTGGCAGTGCTTGACTTCCCCTTTTTAGTAGGATTTTCTTCATAAAGGACTTTTTTCCCCTCAAACATCCAATTTCTAAATGCTGGTTTCTTAATTACAGGTCATCATTGTAATTACCTGCCTCACATTAGACACATGTCTATCAGGCTAAACCAATATAATCTCACTAACGTGCACACTTGACTCACTGAAGCACATTATCGTTCTTTACAGCACTGAACTAACTGTTTCAAACAATGAGGCATTGAAACATATGAGGCCGCTCCCTGAGAGGAGCAGACAGCAGCGACGCAGCTGTAACCAGGCGTGTGGTCTGCTCAGCCTATATTTCTGAGCTGTTATCAAACATTAACTGTGTGTCTGTGTCCAAAAGTGAAACCTGGGAAAGGGAAGTATGCAACTGAAGTTAGCTCATGTTATTAACACTCTGCCTCCATCTCAAACCCACCATCCTAGCAAAGAGAGTGCAGGCAAGGATAGGCCGTTTGATTTAAGTCATGCAGGAAAACAAGAGGATGCATCTCGATAGCAGGCAGCGGCGTGGTCGGCGTGTCTTCCTGGAGTAACAGCGGTCGGTAGCAGACCTCTTCCTATGAGACTGACCTCTGAACTCAGCACTGACATCGGCTTCCTGAAAGCGTGCAGGATCTGAGGAGGAATGAGATAATAATTCCTGCAGTTTCCCCCTGTGTCCTGTGCTGTTAGGGTAGAATAGTCTTTGTCATTATGCAAGTACAACAACATAACTCTGCTGCGATCAGCAAAATAGCATTAAGTATAAATATTAAAAATAATAAATAGATTATTAAACCTGAGACGATGCTTATATAGGGCTACATGAGTGTCCTGACAGTTATCGGTGCACCTCGTTGTATGTGGAGGGGTGGGGGTGATGGAGGCCACAGCTCGAGGAAGAAGCTGCTCTTGGTCTGTTTGTGTGGGATTGTATTAGTCTGTATATGCTGCTGGTGTGGGCCCTCCAGCCGTACGGCACTGCCACAGTCCAGCAGCTGTGCAGCTTCTGCACTGCACCGTGATGCAGTGAGGATGCTCTCTATGGTGGTCCTGGAGAAGTTTAGCAGCAGTTTCTGGGGGTGGAGCTGTGCTTCCTAAGGAAGGACAGGCGTCTGCTTTTTTTTTTTTTTTTTTTTTTAAAGAAAAGGTTCCTTTCAAAACAAAGATCTATTGATCCAGCAGCAGATGTTCAGCTCGAGGCTAATTATTTGGCTTTTTAGTTTATTCTGCATATTACTGTTAAATTCACAAACTTCTACAGCTCCCTCAGATGAGACTTATTATCAGAATTTAACAACTTTAGAATTTCTGTCTTTAAAAAATCTTCCACGTCTGAATCACAGCAGTATAACGTTATTGATTTAGTTTGATGTCTTCTTACCATTTTAAAAAAGTAACTTGAGCTTGAGCCTGGTTTTCATGCGCTGCATTACAGCATGTTAGCTATCTGTGGCATTAGCCATTAGCCACTCCTTTGGTTTTACAGAAGTGGTTAAACTGAAACTTAAGTAAAAACAGGATGATGAGCCCAAAACATCTGCAGTTATTTGTGAATAAGTATATTCAGTGTAAGTGTCAGCACTGAATGTTTAGTGCTTTCTAACAGAAATCATCAAACTGGTGCTTCCAGTGTAAACTGTTGCTAGCTAGTATACATATTGAAAGCTAACAGTCTCCTAAATAAGGGCCTTGTTGGAAAAAGTATTAAAAATATTCTTAATTGTCACTAATTTGCTTTGTCTCATGCTTTTAGAATGGGACCAACATTATCACTGAAGTGTGACGTGTGAACATTTGATTTGGTTTAATTTCACAAACTTGAATCCTGACTTAATGTCTGTTAAACAAAACCGTGTGAAAGCTTGCAGCTGTTAAACTGTTTTGTCGAGTAGGACAAAAAAACCTTTTGCTGTCTGAAGTTTTCTGATGGTGATCTTTTTGGTATGACATGAATGTAGCATTAGCCTTCGATGAGCTTGTCCCGGAGGACGTTCTTGAACCGTCGCGTCTGTGATAAGACTGTTTACAGCCATTCTAGAGACTTCAGATAACATTTTCATATTTGTGGTTATTTTTTGAAGTGTAGACACGCCTGTAAATGTCACACGGATCATTTTTTGGCAGCTCTTTGCCGTAGTTGACGACAAACAATTCAGAGATCCCATTCATGGCCGCAGTCCTTCCCAGTTAAGTGGAGGGTGTGTCTGTGTTTGGGGAAAAAGGGGAATGTGTATAGCCTTGATAAAAGAGCCATTACTGAGCAGTCTTTATGGAGCCTTTCACTGCTCCCATGTGCAGTGAAAGGGGGGGCTTGTTCCTGCCTGGCAGGCCCGAGCCCTGCACTATGTGTCGGTCACCTCGGCCTCAATAGCAGGCCTGTCTGGAGACCCTGTGTCACGACTTCCTGAGAGGGAAGTTGTTTCAGCTGGTGGTTCGCTGGCTTCTCACGCTGGAAAATGTTGCTGTGAATGTATCGTCACACAAGTGTTTTAACAAGAGCTTAGACGTGGATAATGCCTAAAAATGAGCCTCTGTACTTTGTATTTGATTGAATGAAGTCAGCAACAGTTCTCACAAATGTAGTTACGTGTGTGTGTGTGTGTTAAGTAGGGCTGCCACAAACGATTATTTTGATAGTCGACTAATCAGATCATGCATCCATTGGACGTAAAATGTACAGCTTACTGCACCAGCATGCGTCTGCTCTTATATAACTATCATTAGCTTACAGCTTGAAGTGTTTAAGGTATGTGCTAACTAAAAATAAAGACAAGATGATAGTTTATTACACTTTTAATGAAATTTGCAGATTGTTTCAGTGAAGTTTAATAAACGCAGCCGTCTGCTCCTTGCTATCTAAAATATAACAGGACACTGGAGTATGTTCTCGAGCATCTCACACTTCTGATAATCAGTTGTCTGCTTGACGTTTATTCATCTGTGCAAAAACTATAACTTTATTTCTCAGCCAAACCAATTTACTCAGGAACAAATAAAATACTAAAAAAAAAAAATAAACAATAACATTTTTAAGTTATCTGAGTGACTTATATTACATGTTTAACCTGAGTAGCGAAAAGCGGTGGTCAGCTTGAAAACGATTTGCTGGGAGTCCGGTGTTCTCACCGACTCTAATGAGCCTAGAAACCCGGCTCGCTATCGAGCTGGTGGGTAACAGACGTCTCCGAAAACATCGGAGCGCTTTTGAAAATATGTGATGTCTTGATAGACTGAGCAGATATTTGAGGTTTACACAGCTATATTCTCACCTGAAAATATGTTAAACGTTTATTTTGTGACCCAGAAAGAATAATAAGAGTAATATTAAAACTAACTAGCTGCCGCCATTGTTGACAACTGCGCTGGGCGCTATGAATTCTGGGACACAGTTTCTTCTTCTTGAGGTTTAACGGCAGCTGGCATCCTTGTACATGCAGTGCTGCCATCTTCTGTTTCAGTCCGTTATTACACTCTTAAATACTACTACTTATTCCTGCGTCTTTTGGGATCATACAAAGCTTCAAACGACGCGTCGATTATTAAATTAGTCGTCGACGATTTTAATAGTCGACGTAATCGTGACTAGTTGACTAATCGTGGCAGCCCTAGTGTTAAGGACGGTCTGTCTGTAGGAGGAAAGGAATCCTGTAATCTCATTCAGGGTAAAGCTGTATAGTTAACCTTGTTGCTGTTTCTGAAGAGTGGGAGTGTTTCCTTAGCGAATGCAAACAGAGGCTGTCTGTTCAAAGGAACACATTTCATTTCTCCGTCTGCCTTCACACTGTGACGTTACAGCGATAAAACAGAGTAGTTTCATAAGCAGTATAAGAGCAGGAAGGTTGACGATGCTGTCATATGACGCTGTGATGCTGCAGGGATAATTCCTTCTTTAATGAGTGTAAACTGACCCATATTTAAGAGAATGAAAGGAGATGACAGAGTGATTTAAATTACATATCGACATTGGCTGGCTTCATATGTTGTTACTGGTAAGTGACATTTGCTGGTGGAATCTAGTCCACCAGTTGCATCCCAGTGAGAGAGCTCAGCATGGCGGCTCTGTGGCCCAGGGCTGACACTGTCACTCGGTGGGAATGCGAGTCCACAGTGTGACCTTGGAGAAATGAAATGTCATGCATGCTGAGGGGTTAGCAGCACTAGCCAGGTTAGCGGGGGGGGGGGGTGTTGTCTTGGAGCTGCAGAGAATTAATACTGATGTGTGAAACGGATCAACACAGGAAGGAAAGCTGTGCTCGTTCCCCCTGAGATCAAGTCAAGACACTAGTTGGATCCTTTTTAACTGTGAGGTTGGACCTTTTGGACCTACTGCATTAATATGAAACCCGAGCAGGGCGATATGACCAAAAATATTTATCACGATATACATTTGAAAATTTGCGATAACGATATAACTGACGATATAATTGACACAAGACAAAATACTTTACAACTCCACAACTTTATTAGTGCAAAAAACCCATCAATGTATTTTCACTTAAACAAGCAGCTGTTTTTTTATGTGCATTAACGTTATATAAAAATATAACAGTGCAAATTCCTGTCTGACAGTTTAACCAAAAGGCATTTCCAGTGGAAACTGGCCGACATATCCTCAGCATAACCATGTATAATATCCACAAAACTTAAAAAGAGCTTATACACACACAGTACGGTGATATTATGTTGAAGCACAGTACGTATCACTCCGCGAGGCTCCTGCCTACGGTAGCCGTAATGCTCCCACAATCCATCTAGCGGTGCGGCTTCGTAGCTTAGCAAAGTCGTACTGAAACATTTGACAGATTTTCGAGCGCCGTGTACATAAAATCGTTTCGAGGTCAGTAAACACAACCAGAGTTCATACATAAGGCACGCGGGATTATAAGGGACACTGTCGATTTTCAGAAAAATCAAAGGATTGATTTTAAGTGTGCCGTATTTTCCAAACAACACGGTAATAACGACGGCCCGCTAGCATGCGCTACCAACAATAGTGCTTTGTTGTGTATCTGACGGAGGAAAGTAGGGCTGCACGATTTTGCATAAAATGAGAATCACAATTTTTTTTGCTTAGAATTGAGATCACGATTCTCTCACGATTTTCTTTTCCAGTATAAATATTTTTTGCACTTATTAACTGCACATCAACTTCGTAACAGTTGAGACTGAACATAAAAATAATAAATAAACATTAAAACAATAAATGTCTCACATTTTGTTGTTGCCGCAAAATGTTGTACTGCTTGTAATTCCGTCTCCACCGTTGCTCGACACTGCGTGTATAGAGCAGGTAGTGCAACATTTGAAAAATAGTTGCGGGACGGCACTGTGTAGCGTTTGTCTAGGGTGTTGATCATTTTCCTAAATCCCTCGTTTTGCACAGTGTTGATGGGAGCCATATCTTTAGCCAGGTGATAAGTGATCGCCTCCTAATTTCTTTGTGCCTGCGGGAGTTCGATGGGTATGGGGAAGCGCTGTATAAGGTTCCCGTTATTGTGCAGCCTTAGACGAAAGCTAAACCAGTTCCACACCACTGAAGTTGTAGCATTTTTACAAACCAATTCTGGTTCATCTGTTTCATTTAACGATCCGGTTTCGCTCTTCTCATTCTGCGTCGCCGCCATGTGCGTATGTAAACATAGGCACTGCGCATGCGCGTTTTACCCATATTCTATCGCAATATTTCATTTTCCTATCGTTGCCCAAAATTATACCGGTATTACCGTGAACGGTATGATATAGCCCAGCCCTACTGAGCAGGGCTTAGTCCTTATTCATAATAACCAAAGAATCAGGCTACAGTAGGAAAATGTTTCTCTGGAAACTTCTGAAGGCCGATGTATTTATATTTTAATAACATTTGTCCTGGAATAAAACTTGCTATACAAAAAGAACAGTTTTAGATGGAAGTGTTTTGCTCTTGTTCTAATAGCAGGGTGGCAGTCATGGAAGTGCAGTGTTGCTATCTGCACATGCTAACACTAGTGTGCATTACAGACAAAAAGTTGTTTTGTTTTTTTTAATCCAAAGCATAAACTTCTCAGCTGTTTCTGAGTATTTGTCAGAAAATGTTCTCTAAACATGACGAGAGCGGTCTTGCTAAGTGCGTTGAATTAGCTTATAGCTATCGGCTGTAGTTAGCTTTGTCATCTTTAAACCTAATGGGGAAATCAAGACTAAATGTTCTTTGCATCTATAATATTTGCTTTTAAATGCTGAACATTTTCTCTGACCTGTGAGCAATGATCCTTTTGTTTCATGGCCTCTAAGAGGCACTGCAGTGTTTCCATCTTCACCTGAGGTTGGTGCTTTTTGTTGACTGTAATATGTGATACATGTTTGTGCTGCCCTCCTCGCAGATGGATGGAGGCCTGCCTGGATGAGGAGTTGCCTCCAACAACAGAGCTGGAGGAGGGGCTGAGAAACGGCGTTTATCTGGCAAAACTGGGCAACTTCTTTGCTCCGCAGACGGTTTCCCTCAAGAAGATTTACGACCGTGAGCAGACACGGTACAAGGTGAAAACATGCAGATGTTTATGCATTTGTCATTTATTTACTGTCATTTGTTACTCCGAGCCTTTGTTCTCTGATGTGATACGTCTCTCTTACAGGCGACTGGTCTCCATTTTAGACACACAGACAATGTCATCCAGTGGCTCAACGCCATGGCAGAGAAGGGACTGCCAAAGGTAAGGCCGGCTCAAAGCCCACAGGGGACAGAAATGTGCACAAACTGTCAGTTGAGCATTTACAACCGAGACATACTGGATTGTGTTGGTTTTGCATATTGTGAGCCAGTTACGTGATGCCAGTGCTCAAAGCACACGCTTTGTTTGAGATTTTAATTTCTCACCTTTAAGACATCAAATGGACCCAGGTAGGCTGAGCTAAGCTTGCAAAGACCTGTGCTAGAGATGAAGTTACAGTAAATATGTGACAGGGTGTCGGTCCTGCAGCCAGTGACTGTTAAAAGTCGTTCTTTGTAAGATTTAAATAAGTGGCTTAAGTCCCACAGTATTAATGGTGCCGTGTCAGTGTTGGTGGTCGGAGGGTGGGAGGCCATTCCTCCAACCTTGTTGTGTTCACGCGCTTGTAAATCACAATGTGAAACCGCTTGGACAGTAAAAGTCACGCGATCAGAATTAGCTTTTTTATCAGCCGAGGTCATTCTACCGTCATAGCAGCTACAGTTAATATCAGATTACAGATAAGATGCCAACCAAGAAAAAGCAGTTCTTTATGTTTACTTTGTTCTTGCATTTGCGTAGGATGTCAGAAACTCTGTAATTAAAATTTTCTCAGGCATTGAGCTGTTTGTCTGACCTGAGTGGGTGTGGGGTTTTTTTTCCTGATAATTCAAACCCAACGAATGAACAATCGGATGGAAAAAAGAGCGTGCCTGGAAAAGAGCTCGATGGCCACGGCTGCCAGAAGGACAGAGAAGGATCCTCAGTGCAGCGCTGAAGTGCAGCTCACCAATACTCAGTTTAAAGAGCACTGCAGTGTCTGTGCATCGTGACAGAACAGTGCTTTACCCTCATGTCAGATGTTTAAAATGAATCACTAAATGTAGCTTTTACATGAAAAAGTTTTAGATTGATTCTCATTTCCATTTTTGATGGAAGCAGCATTTTGCAGAGGGAGTGATTGCTTCAAACAAGCTTTCCCTTCAGTGGACGTTGACTTTTAGACTGTGGTCTGAACTCCTCGGACGTTCGGAGTTCTTTGGAGAAGTTGGCAGGTTTGTAAACTGTCCATTCAGGACCTGAAATGCCAGTAAAGGAGCACTCGGCCTAAAACGAGGAAACACTGGCCTGTTGTAGTAACGAGGCTCCTTTGTGAGAAATTTCCACATGAGCAAACTGGAAGCGTGTCATTTAGTTGGACGTGAATAAAATCGACTATCAGACATGAATATGACGCGCTGGCAGCAGAAAGTCTCTGTAGCTGTGTTAAGTGTTTCATTCCAGTTGCACCACAAAGGCAGCACCAGGGCGTGTGAATAGAAGAGCTGCACTGAGTAATCCCACCATTGAGCTAATATACTGAGTCACTCCTGCACACATGCTGCCACATGATGAAGCCGTTGTCTCTGTGTTTCAGATCTTCTACCCTGAGACCACAGACATATATGACCGGAAGAACATGCCACGCTGCATCTACTGCATACATGCACTCAGGTTTGTGTCTCGCCCTTTGAGTTTGATTTGACAATAAGGACCCAGCTATAGCTGCCCTGCAGTTTGATCAGTTAGACAGCTGCTGAGGCTCTTTTTCTAAACGCATTAAAGCCTGGAGTGCTCAGCATATGGCGTGACTTTTAAAAAAGGCTCCAACAATGGGTCTGTGACAGTTTGAGGTATCCAGCGGCACAGAGTATGTGGTCATTTGTTTTGATTGCACGCTCAGGTGTAAAGGATGTTGATGCCTTCAAAGCCAGCAGGGCAGATGGATGATGTTGGGCTCTGTAATTACCCTCCTAAAGAAAACACACACACGCTGCAGCACTGCCACAGAAATGTGCTCTACTGTAAACACTGAAGTGTGTGGTTTGTCCAACTGGTGCTGTGAGCAGCTTCTCTTGGACAGGCTGTACAGCAGCTTGTAAACCTTCACAGTTACTGTGGTGGTTGGTGTGTTAAGGCGGCTCTAAAACATCTTCTCGGATTAAGACATGGTGCCTCTGAAAACTTCCATCCTAAATCCTTCTTCTTCATCCTCTTGTGCTGCTGCTCTACTTCACAGCAAAACTAACTTTCCTACCTGTAACCTTTAGAGTTCACTTTTACACATCGCTCTTGTTCAGTCTAAATATCTTTTTAGCCCCAGAAGATCAGCTGAGATCATTTGTTTGTGTCAGTAGGCACATGCTGAATAATCACGTCTCCTTGGTTTGAAGCTCTTCACAGCAATAATTAAAAGTAGTATTTCCAGCCTTTAGCAAAGGCACATACAGTACCTTTCTTATATTTAATATATATGTTGGCTGTGCACTATTTGTCGATTGCGTCACCAAAAATAAAACGAGTAGTAAAATCCTGGAGCTGTTGGAGGTGTCAGCCAAGCACTGGTGTTTATATGGCTCCAGACCAGCGAATGCTCCGTCCTTGTGTGACGCTCATCTCTTCTTCTGCACATGTTTATACTCACTTCTTTTCTCCCCTGTGTTGCAGTCTGTACTTGTTCAAGTTGGGCCTGGCACCTCAGATCCAGGACCTATATGGAAAAGTCGATTTCACTGGTAAGAGCACGAGTCTGAACATGTGCATCTGTTTTCCTCCTTTGCTTCCCATTAACCTCGTTATGTCGCCTTAAATCCAGACCACTGCCAAAGTTAGCGTGACGCTTACAGGGGACCTGTTGTGCTCATTCTGTATTGTTATGGTTAAACATCACTCGGGCCTTCCGGGTTTCTTCTGATTGGCTTCCACTTGTAAAAAAAAAAGCTTGGAGCAGCTATGCAGGGAATACTTGTACACTTCCCCTGACCTCATCACTTGATGCTAAATGTCATGTCATTGATATGAGCCTCCACCACTGTAACAACATACAGTAATATGTAAATTATGGTGAACGTGCCGTCACCCTGAGAGCAGCACTGGTAGCGCTGCGAGTAAAGCGCCTCAGAGCTCCTGGAAATGTGAAAGTCATTAGTGACTGTCAGAGGGTTTCCTGTCAGTCGAGTGCAGCTCAGCTCGCTGTCCCTGAGCCAGTCTCCAAAATCAGATTATCACACATGAGCCAGGAACAGTCTGTCTCCACTCCCCCCCTCACCCCCCGACCCTACTCCTTTCTCTCTTTTTCCCTCTGCGCTGCGATCCGTGGATCTGTTCCATCTGCTCTGTCTTCTCTCTCCCAGAGGAGGAGATCAACAACATGAAGAGCGAGCTGGAAAAGTATGGAATCCAGATGCCCGCCTTCAGCAAGATTGGTGGGATCCTGGCCAATGAGCTCTCAGTGGATGAAGCGGCATGTAAGCAGGGGCTCGGGTGTCGCGGGGAGGGGGCGGGCTCTCAGAGCTTCTAATAAATGCTTTAGTGAAACGGATGCGTTTCTTCCCAGCCGTCTCAGGATTATTCCAACTCAGGAATTTAGGACATTTGGTCGTTGATTAAATAAGAAACCGTCAGCCTACCTTTGTTTACTTCAGACCAGTACAAAGCCAACCTGACATCACTGCGTCAGACAGCGTCTCTACAACCAAACGCCACAGAGAATCACGTCACGTTTGTGCATTCTTCCAATAAATGATTCCTTAAATGGAGACGTGATCGATAAAGATCTGTTGATGAGTGACATCTTTACTGTGTGGTATATAACACCAGGTGAAAGCTGACTTTATTTAGACAAGTGTGGCTCAAATGACACAATGTCCTCATTTTAACAGCCTGGTAAGGCAGGCGATGTTACAGTCCACAAAAACTAACAAAGTAAATGGTGTGACTGCTTCTCCTCCTCAGTGCACGCTGCTGTGATTGCCATAAATGAGGCCATTGACCAGGGCGTACCAGAGGGCACGCTGGCCGCTATGCAAAACCCCAACGCCATGCTGGTCAACCTGGATCGCAGCTGTGCTCAGCAGTACCACGACACGTTGTACCAGGCCAAAGGGAAGAAGGTGGCCAACTCACGCAAGCGGGTAAACTGGATCTACCATCCACTGCTTTCACAGGGCCAGCAGACACTAGCAGCCTGAGGCGCATTATTTTATAATTACAGATGAAGGGAGCTCATAGCAGTCGTGTCTGCTTTTTGATTAGAAAATAATTGAAGGTTCAGCCTGAAGATGGAAGAAAATGTTGGCATTAGCCTGCGATGTGCTGAGAATGGCTAAAACGAAGCACTGCCATACTGATGCACTTTGAATGCATGGCCCAAACATCCCCTTTAAGCACACAAACATCTTATTCTAGTGTCATGCAGTGCAAACGTGTAATCCTGCTGCTCTGCTCTCACAGCAAATGGAGAACGCCGAGGCAGAGAGGGACATCTATGATGAGCTTCTTACCCAGGCAGAAATCCAAGGCAATGTCAATAAGGTCAACGGTAAGCTACATCAGCACACACACACACCTGAGTTATTTACCGGATTCTGTGGTGCACTCGTGGAAATGTCGACCTCTCTCCAACAGTGAACAATGCTTTGAGTGAAGCTGAACAGGCCTTGCTGAGTGGAGATGAGGATAAGTTGTATGAGGCGCTGAAGGCCATGGGCATTCAGAACCTGCAGCCCCAGAACAAAGCCTGGTACCTGAAACAGCTGCAGGGTGACCGAGAGAACAAAGAGCAGGTAGGGTCAACAGTCTAACAGCCACCACTGTAGCAAGCCGGCGCTCCTCTTTCCACATTGACCTGGTTTCTCCTTCTTAGACGTCTCCAGGAGAAGCCCTGACTAAGGACGAACTGCAGAGCGGCGTGGACGTGGCCAACGGGATAGCAGAGAGCTACCTAAAGAGTACGACTGTAACACCTGTGTTATAACAAAGTTATCTGTGTGTTTGTAACTCGGTTCCTGTCTCTGTGCAGTGCTGAAAGCAGTGGAACGGATCAATAATGCAATCAGAGAAGGTGTGCCAGAAAAGACGGTGGAGGAGCTCATGAACCCTGACGCACAGCTGCCTGAGGTCTACCCGAGCGCTGCAGACCTCTACCAGAGAGAGCTAGCCAGCCTGCAGCAGCAGAGCCAAGAGGTACCGGGAACCAAAGCTCAGTGAATAATGTGGAACGCTCACTGACACAGTTCTCAGCATAGAAACATGTTCATGTGGCTTTTAATGCCAAATTACACCAGCAGCTGACCGTCTTCCAGTTTATATCACAACAGACGCTCTATTGTAATCTAGCCTGCTCTGATGATAGCACAGTTTATTTTAGCTTTCACTGAGACGTACACAAAACAGAAAGGACACTAAAGTCTGCACAGACTGAGGTAGGAAGTACTCCTAACCCAAGTTCTCGTCTATGTTAGACTTTTTCTTTCCCCAAAAAAGTTTTTTCGTGTGTTTTCCACGACAGACATTGGCATAGAATAGCTCTTTTATAGCACAGCATGTGCTCACCGTGATGGCAGCCATTGGGTTGTGAACTTGTTTGTACCGTTGCCGTGTCTCCTTTGGCGCCAATAGTGACCTCATTGTGTGAGAGCATCAACCACTGACCTATTAGCTAGTGCTAGCGAGCTTGGTTAGCAAAGATAAAATGTGCAGGTGCAGTGTTGTTGTATGTTGGCTCAAACTCACCTTACCTGTTTCTATATCGCAAAAAGACATAACTAAGAAAGATTTTATTGATTTCCACATGGAATACTTTGGTCGTATTTTCCATGCTCCATGTTTGAATTCCCATATCCTACCAGAGCATAGAGCCATGCGTGGTGCATATTTATTATATACCGGACTGGAAGTGGTGAGTATTTTATGAGCTCCTTCATGATCGAGTAAACAGTGTAGTTGATTATTTTAGTGGGAATCATCGTGGAACAACAGTCATTTGACTTTTAATAATTTGCCTCTTGTGATTTTTTTTTTTTTTTTTAATGGCAGATTTACATATGAAGTGCTTTATGTTTCTGTCCCGCAGGGCAACCTTACCCACCCCGAGCTGCTCGTTGCCGTGGAGATGCTGTCATCGGTGGTGCTAATGAACGAGGCGCTGGACGTCGGAGACCGAGCTGCTCTCTGGAAGCAACTGTCCAGCACCGTAACTGGACTCAGCAACGTTGAGGATGAGTATGCTCAGAGGTGAGCGCCTACGTCTGGAGTCATCGACACGTCTTTTGTCAAGTCTTGAGTCTGTGAACCGAGGCAGACGTGTAAACTCTTTACTCGTGTGCTCCTTAGATACATGGATGAACTGATGCGTCTCAAAGCAGCAGCCAGAGAGGAAGGGTCCGACTATCTGACCTGGAATGACATTCAGGCCTGCATCGACCAGGTCAACCTGGCTGTGCAGGAGGAGCATGAACGTAAGAGGCCACACGATCGCATCCCTTTACGTCTTTGACAGAAACCTCTGGCTGCCCGCTTGTTCACAGGTGTCTCACCTGGTAGATCGGTGTGTTTGATGATCTCGTGTGTCCTCCCAGGATCAAACCAGGGTCAAACCACTACACTATGGAGCCATGATATTTCAGCAAAGTTTGAGATGATGTTTCTGATGCCATCCAAAAAATGCTGAACATCCTTGTTTTCTAAGGAGTTTCTGTCATTGATGACAGTCTTCCTAATTAAAAGTGTGATTGAGTGCCACGGTCTCAGACGTGCTCGTGTACTAGCAAACATAAACGCCTGGCGCTGCTAGGTCATCGATATGACACTTTGATATAAAGTTACACACTTTTAACCGATATCACCGTGGATGGCTCTGCTGAACTGCCAATTATTGCACTTCCTCAAATGGCAGTCTAACAAACCCAGCCACTCCCCACAAACTCGCTGGTTAAAATGCTGCAGACATAAACATGAAAAAGCTTTGTTCCAATTTCCTCATCCATGGTAACAACACGACATATGGAGCCAGATCGAGCCAGGTAGAGCGAGCTGGAAACTTGGCACTCGTGTCTCTCACCCGGTGTGATCACTACTGCTGCCTCCCCCTATTTATTAAAAAAATTGATGGCTATGGGCTCGTAGACACCAGTCCACAAACAAATGAACAGAGTTTCTGGGTAAAACACAAACATACTCATGAATAGAACAGTATTTATATAATAAATGCTTTCTTACTTGTTGGATGCAGATTCATAAGTTTAAAAACAAACCAGCACCTTTATCAGTCATATTCCTTAGCTTTAGTTTGGTTATAGTGCACCTGTTTGCCAAATACTGCCACATCTTGAGTGATATCAAAGGCCTTTTCCGTCGTGGTCCTATGAGAGTCACACGTTTACAGACAGCCCAATACTTTCTGTGTGTCTGCTTCTGTAATTTGTAGGAATTGCTGCCATTGGGTTGATCAATGAAGCCCTGGATGAGGGAGATCCTACGAAGACGCTGTCCATGCTCCAGAGTCCGTCAGCCAAGCTCACAGACGTGGACCCGTCGATTGCTCAGCACTACCATGACAAACTGCTGGAGGCCCGCAGAGAGAAGGCTCATGTAAGGACCTCGTGTTCCTGATTTCTGCTGTGCAAAACTGAATAATGTGTTAGGCTGCATCTGCTCACAAGTATGGGCTTTGGATGGCAATTACTGTGTCACTGAGCCTTTATTTGCTTTTTGTGTGTATCGTGTATTCCTGTGAACATTATGCAAACAGTGCATGCAAACAGGCTACAGTTACATTTTTTAACTGCAGCTTAGACAGTTAAAGCTTGGTTTTGGTTTTATTTGACGTGACATGTGACGCATGTAGAAGATTTTAGTCAATTGAGTCTTATTCAGGTGGGATGGACTTGCTACTCTTGGCTCGACTGATGACCCTGGGCTATACGAGGAGTGTTTGATCATTCATACATCGTATTGTGTCATTAAAACACAGCTGTTGCAAATATTGTGTGATTTAGGGTTCAGATTGAAATGTTGTGATGGTGTGTGTCAGGGACTCACCATGTGACTCTGTCCTCGGAGCGGTGCATGATTCCAGTGGACACTGATGCCATGGTATACCCCCCCCCCCCACACACACACACACACACACACACACACACACACACACACTTCCTGTCACACGTCTGTGTGGGACGTGTGTGCTTGTCTCCTCGCTCTCACTCTTTCCTGAGGCCTGAAACGTGGTTTCTGTTGCTCCTCTTTGGTTGATCATTGATGGAGAGGCACCCGTGCTCTCTTTCACTCATTTGCCTGTGTTATCGTTACTTGATGGATGATGAGTCTGTGGAGGTTCTTGTGTGTTTGTGCGCGCTTGTGGTGAGACAGTCGGTTTGCATATGATGTCACAAGCAGAACACTTGTGCTGTTTTCCTGTTGAAGCTGAAGCTCAGCTGCAGGGCAGAGTGCAGGAGCTGGGTATAGCTTTACTGCCGTGCACAAAGGAAGTCCGCACTGACCAAAGGTCCCCTCCAGATTTCTCAAGCGTGGACTCGTTGCATTGCTTTTAGAAAGAAGTCTATTTTTGGTCCAGTGTAAACGCTGATAAGGGAAATGTTCTTATCAAGTCACTGCCCACAATGTTTTCAAAGTCAACATCATCAGGTTCATTTTAAATCTTTAAAAACATCATATGGGAACTCACTTTGAGTACAGCCACCAAAAAAAGAGAGGTTGGGGAGGAAAAAACCTGGATAGGAAAAGCAGCCAGCTATTTTCCTGCTGATTTCACAGGCATAGGAAATAACAAGCCAGTCCCAGTCGTTTGCTTCCATAAAAGGGCAGAAAGTTGACCGCTGTATTACAGACCCGCGGGCACTCTGACCATGCTCGTCGTGCCAGCGGGCGAGTGCGGCTGATTGAAGTAACGAGCTGAAGACAGGAAGCGGTTAAAGCTTCCTGTTGGGTTTCAATGGGTCGAAGTCAATGAGGTATTTCCCCGCCGCTGATATCTCCAAGAGGCTGAGAATAGCGGGAATGTAAGGTGGCTGTTTCCAGGTAACGTGAGGTCAGGGCTTACTTTGTTTGGTTTCTGCTGGATGTTCAGTTTGCGACTAGCTTCTTAGTGTCGCTCCTTTAACTCTGCAGAACAGTTAGTGAGAAGATATTTGGGCAGAGGCTGGCGTCTGTTGTGGGCAGAGGGCTGTGCCTAGATAAACAGCAGGAAGTCCTGCCCAGACTCCACTGACTAACAAGCTAAATATTCTCTCCTCATCCTCTTCATGTGATTATGGCCTCACTTTGTAGCTGCAGTATTTACAGTGTGCAGACTGTACTGTAGTTCTGCATGTGTGTTTCTCACGCTAAGAGATTCATGTTTTCTAAGGAAGTACAGAAGAAAAGTCTAGATAGATGAATTATGACCCCCCCCTCCACACCACCCAGCTTTCACTTCCTCCCTTTCCACAGTGTGCCTGTATTGTGTGACGAACTTCATAAAGCTTTCACCCAAGTCCTCCTCCTCCTCCACCCACTGCCCACTCTGCCACCACACCCTGTCTAGCGCCTCCTGCTAACTGCAGTGACTCATCGCCTGCAAATACCAGTTACAGCGCCAAAATGCAAACATACAAACAGTAATCGGCACCATCCCAGCTACGACTTTATTTACTATAACGCCGGGGCTGGTTCGACTCCACACATGTGCGTGCTGCACAAGATGCGGGATCAGATTTTATCCGCCCTCTTCTTTCACACCTCCTTTTAATGCGTGGCACTAAATGTGAAGAGGCGGGGCGCACCAAGGAGGTGGGGGTGTTGTTGCCAAATGAGCTGCCTGCTTTTACTGGGCTCTGAAAAGCAGCGGGAACAAGCAGCAGCCAGCACCTGCACTCTTTATACAGAGGCAGAGAGCGCCATCTGGATGCTGCTGTGCGCCACTGCATCTCACAACATTGTAGAAGTCGAGGTCTTGGAGTGGTTTGGTGAACAAATGGCATGCTGAGTGCAGCTGGGCTACAGCTGTGAATGAATGCACTATGTAAATGTTCCATAAAGTAAAAATAAGCACGGCAGGATTTACATAAGATAAAAATATCACAGATAAACGACAGCGGCTTTCTGGGATTAACAAAGCATCTCTACAGAATCTTTCCTAAGACGTTACCAGGTGTTGTCCAGCTGTTATGAAAATAATCTGTTTTTCTGAAAATGTATCTTTTAAATACAATATTTAACCATTTTTGTGTCTCGTTTACCTCTGAACATGCTGATATATGAAGACAATTCTTTAATGGTTGAGCTCAACCTACAAAGGTACTTTATTTTTTGTCATGTATGCTGGATTAGAATATTTCTCATAATCAGGTCAGCATATGTAGAATAAATCCCTGTGAGCCAAAAGCTCAGGCTTTTTTTGTATTCTTGGCTCTTTGTGATGTCATAGATCGGGGATGTCCCTAATATGGCCGTCATCTCAGATCTAAGCATGCACTTCCTGCTGTTAGCACTCTTCATCCTTATGTTGTGAGCAGCTCAGAGAGAGGTGACGGGAGCTAAAAATAGCGTGTTTATGATTTGATTTGCTGTGTTTGTCTCAAAACATATTTTTCTGTGTTCATCCAGGAGACACAGGATCCTTCTGCTGTGCTGTGGCTGGATGAGATCCAGGATGCCATTCTGAAAGCCAACCAGGACACAAAAGAGGCTTTGCAGTGTAAGAATACATACATTTATGCCACACTTGTCTTCAGTAGTCTAAAGAGAGCTAAAGCCTGGCATTTGTATCTGCAGTCTCTCAGGCCATCCAGGCTGTTAACGAGGCGGTGGACAGCGGAGATGCAGCTCAGACGCTGGCTGCTCTGCGTAGTCCCGGAGCAGGACTGTATGGCGTCACGTCTGAGTGTGCGCAGACCTATCAGGACGACCTGGCCAAGATCAAACAGGAGAAAAAGAAAGAAGGTGAGGAGCCTGAGACGGATTAGTGATGTGGCGTTTTGATGAAACTCGCAACACTTGAAATAAGTAACACAGACTGTATATAAAAGATGGAGACACCGTGTTGTGCATAGTGAGGTTTTAGTGTTAGGAGGGTGGAGTACAAAGGTATCAGCTGTACAGGTGCATGGACTTACCTGCTGATTATTTCTAAGACACAAATATAGTGATAGAATTACTGATGGGTAGGTAGGTATTACTGTATCAGTGCCCTTAATATCTATTAAATATCTATTAAAAGGGGAACAGGGAGTTCGGGCTCAAGTGACTATTAGAGGACCTGCAGCTTTCTGCACGAGCATTTCGTGTGGCTTTTCACGAACTCTCTTTCTGTATGTGTCAGGATGTATTTGGATAGAAATGGTTTGTTCCAGTCAGGCAATTGAATTTATGCAAGGAAACACAAAAACCAAAAGAAATGACTTCAGTGTAACCTTTATGCTCGCAAAAGACACAAACCTGTTGGCCTTCATATAAAGTGCATACAGTTGAAGGCTCAGGCTGTGATAAGAACTGTGTTAGGGCTAGTAAATAAAGTGCTAGCACATTACTACACTTCGTAGCACAACTAAGTGAGGAAACTTGCTTTCATCTTGCTTCCGTCCCTCCTGTGTCCAGGTGATAATGGCAGTGAGTGGGTGAAACACTGGGTCAAGGGAGGACACAACTATTACTACAACCTGCAAACCAAGGAGGGCACCTGGGTGGAGCCAGAGAACTTCATTCAGAACAACACTCAGCTCAACAAGGAGGACATCCAGGTCGGTGTCTCTCCCAGGGAAGCTCTGCGGGTTCCCGGCTGTTTAACACACCTTTTAACTCTTTGTTTTCTTCTGCCTGTCAGGGCGTGGTCTCCGGGGTAACCACGGCCTACAATCGAGAGCAGCTGTGGCTGGCCAATGAAACTCTAATAACCAAGTTACAAGCCCGCTGCCGTGGCTATCTGGTCCGAAAAGGCCAAAAGGAGAGGATGGAGTTCCTGAAATCCCAAGACCCTGCTGTTACCTGTATACAGGTGATATAGCTATGTTTACTGCCATCACGTTTGTGTGTAGATGGAAACATGAGCCTGATGGAAGAAGTCATCATTTTTGGTCTCACTCGTTCTCAGGCTCACTGGAAAGGCTACAAACAGAGGAAGGCGTTCAAAGACCGTAAGGAGTACCTGAAAGACCACACTGCTGAGGCCGTCAAGGTAAACTTGGTCTGCAGTTCCATTCGTCTGTGTGAGATTAAATACGTGTGAAACTAACGCATTCCTTTTGTCTCTCTCAGATCCAGTCCATGGTTCGGATGCATCAAGCTCGTAAGAAGTATAAGGATCGTCTGAAGTACTTTGAAGATCACGTTAGTATTATTTGTTTCAGCCTCTGTCAAATGAGCTGCCGTGGGACGTTCCACAGAAGTCATTGTTCATTCTCTGCCACAATTTACATTGACATAAACAGATTACTTGTTATTTAATGAAAGCTTTTTTACTGGGACATAAATCTCCTCTGACATTTCCTCTGGCTCCTGTGGCGTTCCAGGCGTTTGGCTCATTTAGCACTTTGACACATGCGACCCTCTGCGGGTCCCTTTGGAGCTGTTTGTAATGATCAAGCGAGCGATTGCTGTTTTCACTTACAGATCGATGATGTGGTGAAGATTCAGGCTTTCATCAGAGCCAACAAGGCCAGGGACGACTACAAGACTTTGAGTAAGCAGGACCTGAGCTGTCACACCAACTTTTCACGATTTAGGGGGTCACCTGACATGTTCCTTATTTGTCTCCAGTCAGCGCTGACAATCCTCCGATGGGGGTGGTGAGGAAGTTCGTCCACCTGCTGGACCACAGTGACCAGGACTTCCAGGAGGAGTTGGAACTGATGCGGCTTCGTGAGGAGGTGGTCACCAACATCCGTTCCAACCAGCAGCTGGAGAACGACCTGAACCTGATGGACATCAAGATTGGCCTGCTGGTGAAGAACAAGATCACGTTGCAGGAGGTGGTGTCCCACAGTAAAAAGCTGACCAAGAAGAACAAGGGCCAGCTGTCGGACATGATGATGATGACCAAGCAGAAGGGAGGCCTGAAGGCTCTAAGCAAAGAAAAGCGGCTTAAACTGGAAGCCTACCAGTACCTCTTCTACCTGTTACAGGTAAGAACCCAGGACATCGCTGTGCTTTGATGTCTTTGCTACAGAGCAAATCCACCTATGTGCTTCACTTTTGGATCTGCTGACACTAATGCACAGAGGGAGCAGAAGTTTCCACCAGTTTGACTCTCAGAGTCGCGTCTTTAGATGAATGAGAGTAATGTGAACAGATCTGACATGCATATAGAAGTCTTGCTTTTTTCCTTCTCTTAGAGATGCTGTAATCATTGTCATACAAACCACTGAGCATCACAGTATCCTCACAGCGTGTTACCGTGGATACATACTGTAAGGTTGTTGAATTTTCTGCGTCCTTTCAGACCAACCCCACGTATCTCGCCAAGCTGATCTTCCAGATGCCACAGAATAAATCCACCAAGTTCATGGACTCTGTAATCTTCACTCTGTATAACTATGCATCAAACCAGAGAGAGGAGTACCTGCTACTCAAGCTCTTCAAGACTGCCCTGCAGGAGGAGATCAAGTGAGAAACCCGATGACCTTTCTAATTCACAAAGAAATGTCTTAAATTCAATAAAAGACTTGTCATCAACAACTGTGTGCAGGTCAAAAGTGGACCAGATGAAGGAGATCGTCACTGGAAATCCTACCGTAATCAAGATGGTAGTGAGCTTCCACAGAGGTGCAAGGGGGCAGAATGCACTGCGGCAGATCCTGGCGCCAGTTGTCAAGGAGATCATGGATGACAAAACGCTAAACATCAAGACCGACCCAGTGGACATCTACAAGGGTTGGGTGAACCAGATGGAGTCTCAGACTGGAGAGGCCAGGTGAGGTGGAGGTGTCCTCCAGCATCTTGTTCTCTGAAAACTCAGAGACACCACCTGCAGCTGCACAATAACAACATTTTAAAGAACACTACCTTACACATTTAACTACATTAACCTTATTCTATGCATCCTCCCTCATACTGCTGTTTACAGTAAGCTGCCTTATGACGTCACTCCGGAGCAGGCCATGAGCCACGAGGAGGTGAGGACCAGACTGGAAGCCTCCATCAAGAACATGAAGACAATCACTGACAAATTCCTGTCTGCCATAATCGTCTCTGTGGAAAAGATTCCGTACGTTGCTCCCAACGTCACTGTTTGGATCACATTTTTTAGTTTGTTTGTTTTTTCAGTGTCCACCCCTGGCTTGTGTCACAGCATCTGTGTGTTTTATTTCAGATACGGGATGCGGTTCATCTCCAAAGTGCTGAAGGACACTCTGCATGAAAAGTTCCCAGATGCTACGGAGGACGAGCTGCTCAAGGTTTGCATCTGTCATTTGCAAGCTTAATGCTCTTGTTTATCCGTGAGGGGCAGCCAATCAGGAGAACGTTATCTCACACGGTGGGAGGAGCAGCTTAAATGTGTTTCAGACAGGACGAAGCATGTTAGCATTATGCTAACACCCAGCAGGTGTTATTTTGAAGCGTGAATCATGCAGACTACTTTAGTCGTGTCTGTCTGTGCCTGTGCCGTCTGTGCCTGTGCCGTCTGTGCCCCTGCCGTCTGTTCCTGTGCCGGCTGTGCCTGTGCTGTGCCCGTGCTGTGCCGTCTGTGCCTGTGCTGTGCCGTCTGTGCCCGTGCCGTCTGTGCCCATGCCGTCTGTGCCAATGCTGTGCCGTCTGTGCCCGTGCCGTCTGTCCCTGTGCCGTCTGTCCCTGTGCCGTCTGTGCCTGTGCCGTCTGTGCCTGTGCTGTGCCCGTGCTGTGCCGTCTGTGCCTGTGCCGTCTGTGCCTGTGCCGTCTGTGCTAGTGCTGTGCCGTCTGTGCCTGTGCCGTCTGTGCCAATGCTGTGCCGTCTGTGCCCGTGCCGTCTGTGCCCGTGCCGTCTGTGCCCGTGCCGTCTGTGACCCTGCTGTCTGTGCCCCTGCCGTCTGTTCCTGTGCCGTCTGTTCCTGTGCCGTCTGTGCCTGTGCCTGTGCCCGTGCTGTGCCGTCTGTTCCTGTGCCGTCTGTGCCAGTGCTGTGCCCTGTGCCGTCTGTCCCTGTGCCGTCTGTGCCTGTGCCGTCTGTGCCTGTGCTGTGCCCGTGCTGTGCCGCCTGTTCCTGTGCCGTCTGTGCCCGTGCCGCCTCTGTCCCTGTGCCGCCTGTCCCTGTGCCGTCTGTCCCTGTGCCGTCTGTGCCTGTGCCGTCTGTGCCTGTGCTGTGCCCGTGCTGTGCCGTCTGTTCCTGTGCCGTCTGTGCCTGTGCCGTCTGTGCCAGTGCTGTGCCGTCTGTGCCTGTGCCGTCTGTGCCAATGCTGTGCCGTCTGTGCCCGTGCCGTCTGTGCCCCTGCCGTCTGTTCCTGTGCCGTCTGTTCCTGTGCCGTCTGTGCCTGTGCCGTCTGTTCCTGTGCCGTCTGTGCCAGTGCTGTGCGTTCCTGTGCCGTCTGTGCTAGTGCTGTGCCGTCTGTGCCCATGCCGTCTGTGCCAATGCTGTGCCGTCTGTGCCCGTGCCGTCTGTTCCTGTGCTGTCTGTCCCTGTGCTGTCTGTCCCTGTGCTGTCTGTCCCTGTGCCGTCTGTGCCAGTGCCGTCTGTCCCTGTGCCGTCTGTGCCTGTGCCGTCTGTGCCTGTGCTGTGCCCGTGCTGTGCCGTCTGTTCCTGTGCCGTCTGTTCCTGTGCCATCTGTGCCTGTGCCGTCTGTGCCAGTGCTGTGCCGTCTGTGCCCGTGCCGTCTGTTCCTGTGCCGTCTGTGCCCGTGCCGTCTGTGCCCGTGCCGTCTGTGCCAGTGCCGTCTGTGCCCATGCCGTCTGTTCCTGTGCTGTCTGTGCCCATGCTCTCAGTGTAAAACTGACAGTGCTGCTGACAGAGATGTGTGGCCCTAAGAACATTACATGTTCAACCATGCTACACAGAAAGCACTCTGCATAGAGCTCACTCTTTCACACTCTGACCTTTGACCTGGATCTTTCATAAGCTTCTCTTCTCCAGCCTTCTTCACCAATCATTTGCTTGGCTCTATTTTCACTGTTTGTTTTACTCTCTTTCCTTTTTTTTTCTCCGTACTCTGCTGTTGCTCTTCTCTCCCCGCCTCACCAACCAGCTCCATCCTTTCTTTCCACGTTACGGCCAACTGCTGACACGAAGGTGAGCCGTGCCACTCTTCTGGCTCTCCTTCTCTTACTGCTCCACTTGTTCCTTACACTTTTAAGCGCTCTTCTGCATGACACACTAGCACTTATCCTGGGAGTCTGTTCATTACCCTCATGACTAATGATCTTAAAGTGGAGGGGTTCCAACCACAACAGCATATACAGTCTTGGGTTAATGCCTCCTTTCTATGTAATTAACATTAAATCTGATGAAGTCATACCTGTTGATACCTGTTGTTGCTCAGTTAGTGTTTTCCAGTCTTTGAGGTTTTAGATCCCAAACTTTCTTTGTCTAATAGTTTTCTTCATAATTAAGACAAAGCTTTGAAATGCTGCTGATTTTCTGCTGGTGATCATCAAGTTTACTTTGAAACTTTCAGATTGTGGGCAACCTTTTGTATTACCGCTACATGAACCCGGCCATCGTGGCACCCGATGCCTTTGACATCATCGAGATGTCTGCTGGTGGTCAGCTGACCACCGAGCAGCGACGGAACCTGGGCTCTGTGGCCAAGATGCTGCAGCACGCCGCCTCCAACAAGATGTTCCTGGGAGATAACGCCCACCTCAATCCCATCAACGAATACCTTAGCACCTCCTACCAGAAGTTCAGGTCTGATACGATTATGAATGTGTGCACGTAGATCAGATAAATAACAACCAAAGCTGTTACTTTGTTGCCGTTTCTGTTCCTCGTGACGTTCTCCTTCTGTCTTCTGTCACAGGCGCTTCTTTCTGGCAGCGTGCGATGTCCCCTCACTTGAAGACAAGTTCAACGTGGATCAGTACTCAGACTTGGTCACAGTCACCAAACCTGTCATCTACATCTCCATTGGAGAGATTATTAACACTCACACAGTGAGTTTGAATCACCTCATTCATCCATTTATCTCTCAGGATTAAGTCACTGACTGAGACTGACGTGCCAAAGCGCTCGCTTTAAGGTGGTTTTGAAAAGTTTCGCCTGTACAGTACGAACACTGATTGGGTACTTGAATTTGTATCCTTAGCTGCTGCTGGACCATCAGGATGCCATCGCCCCAGAGCACAATGACTCCATCCACGAGCTGCTTGAGGACCTAGGCGAGGTTCCCACTGTGGAGTCCCTCATTGGTGAGCTTTGTCATTTTTTTGTAATATTAAGAATTAACAGTAATAAGAAAAACCAAAATGAACAAAACCACTGGAAGTGGCAAACTGCTGTATATGTATATATAATATAATATATATAACTGGTGAACAGCAAATATTTAAAAGAACAACAAAAAACTTCATTTTTTACCAAAAACAGCTGTTTTTACAGACTAAGGTTCATTAATGTTTGCTCATTTTTATTGTGGGTTGTAAGCTTGATGCCAAACACACCACATGCCTCTGTACACTAAGAAGACATACGGTATGTTTTTATTATTTAACATGAATTGCGTATGCTCACATTAACTAGCTATAGTGTGATAGTGTGAGGTGTGTATTCACACTCTGGGTGGCAGAGCAGACAGGCTGATTGAAGATCATGTTTTCAGTCTTGTTCCAAAGGACGATCACAGGGAGGGTGAAATCACAAGAGCGAGTATGTGAGGTTGGCTAGAAGGTTGTAGCACTTATCATTTCAAAACTACAAGAAACCCCTGGGTTGCAAAACCCAGTGAAACATATTTGTGACTAAGACCCTGTCAGGAAGCAAGCGTCTGTCTGGGTCAAGCTTTCAAGGCCAACTAAAGGTTTCAGTTTACGGGACCTTAGATTCCACTCTACCAACATTTATCTGTAAACGACTTCAAATGTGCCGCTGAGCGTGGCTCCACCTTAAAACGTAACCACAGAAGGTTTTCCTCCAACATGGCTCTTTGGTTTTCCATATCCCAGCTTTTGGACGTCCTCTGGCCTAAAATATGCTGGCAGGGAACATTTGTGTGGAAACAACAGTTCTGTCTGAAACGGTGGATGTCTAAACCCAGGACATCCACCGGTCTGGAACTCGTCGGTAGTTTACGATGCCTTGCTTTCTGTTGCACTCAGGTGAAAATCCTCTCCCCGCTGACGACCCCAACAAAGAGCTGATGGGCAAGACCGAAGTGTCGCTCACTCTCACGAATAAATTCGATGTCCCCGGTGAGGCCAATGCTGAGATGGACGCAAAGACGCTCCTGCTAAAGTGAGTTCAGACCGCAGAGTCCAAGTCAGCAGCTTGCTGTTTGTTGGATCTCTTCGATTTCTCACATCTCCGTCTTTGTGTTTCTCTCTCCAGCACCAAGAGGCTCATTGTGGATGTGATCCGGTTCCAGCCTGGGGAGACTCTGACCGAGATCCTGGACTCAACAGCCAGCCCAGAGCAGGTGGGGACGTTGTGTGTTTCTGCTCCAGCTCTCAGTTATCTGGATGGGTGATGACTGTAACCAAGTCAACATCTCAGCAGATGGCCCTGAGACATGTCTACTCAGCATGTTTTATCTGAGCGGAAAACTACTGAGCTGCCTTATGACCCAAAACAGGAACTGACTTTTACACGTGACTCTTTGTCCTGTAGTTGATGAATTACTAACACAAAACTGCAATAGCCACATATTTGGTAACATCCTCTTTCAATCTAAAGGAGTGAAGTTTATGGGAAATTAAAAGAAAAACTGACTACTAGTAGTGTGACAGTATTACTGCTGCCACTTTTGTTAGTCACAGTTTTAAAGACTCTGAACATAATGTGCAGGAGGCAGAGTACCAGCGGGCCATGCAGAGGAGAGCAATCAGAGATGCCAACACGCCAGAGAAGATGAAGCAGGTCAAACCGGTGGTGGACGACAGCCTGACCCTGCAGGGCAAGAAGGACAAGATCAAGAGTAACCTGCAGAGGCTGGCAGAGCTGGGGAAGGTCCACCCGGAGAACCGTTATCAGGACCTCATCAATGACATCGCCAAGGTAAAATAAACCGCTCGTCCCTTCAAGTGGACAAATAAAAGAGAGGCTGCCTCACGGGTTGTCGTTTCAATGTCTGCAGGACATCAGGAATCAGAGACGGTATCGGCAGCGGAGGAAAGCCGAGCTGGTGAAGCTTCAGCAGACCAACGCCGCCCTGAATTCAAAGACCAACTTTTACAACGTGCAAATTGACTCCTACAATCAGTACATCAAGACCTGCATGGACAACCTGGCCAGCAAGGGCAAGTGAGTGACCTCCACTGTCTGCTGTTTGTCACTGTGTGCACTGCTGCTGGGGATACGGTGCAGCTCAAGTTTGTCACCTACATATTGGTAAAGTTGTGCGTTTGTCAGTGCAAACCTCAGTGGGACGTCTGAAACATCCTGTCAGCTGCATTCAAATGTCCAGTGTAAATGAGCTTCAGACGTGACCTGAAAATGTCACATCCTGTATCCTTTCCCTCCACAGACGAGCTTACAGCTCACGTCTGATTTGTCTCAAAACCAGAAATAGGAGCCAGTGTCTCACACTGGTCCTTGGACTCCTTGTTTTTGTTTTTTAATCTCTAATCAGAGAGCGTTTTATAGCTGCCAGATGTGTTTTTAACGGACCATCGTTGCCTCTGAAGGTTTGAGGCAGGTTGAGCTTCATAATCTTTTCCTGGGGGATTAAAGATGAGTTCTTGGCCTGCCCAGCATCTCCTCTTACTGTTGGTGTGGCAGAAAGACCTCTGCAGGGGGAAAACAAAGAAACAGAAACTGAACATGCTCTTGAGCTGATGTGCAACCTTCAGGCTTGTTCTCATCATCAGCTCAGTGTGAGCGTTTGTTAACACAAGCTGATGTTTGAGGCTCATGGATAAAATCTATCCGCCCATAACAGAAACACAGGCAGTGGCGTGGGCTGCTCGGTCAAATTTACATCAAGATCCTGTCTGTTCGTCTCCTTAATGCGTCTTTTGGCTGTTTGAACTCTGTGAATGTGATGTTTTACAGCTTTATGCTGTCGTTACATACAGCATAAAGGCTTTGTTCTTTTCCTCCATTTAAATGCATGTAGGCGACTTGCGATGCGTAGTCTGCTGCATGGTGACCGTGCATCATTGGCTTCAGTGTTTTTAAAGTCTGAATGTCACAGCCCAGAATACAATAGTGAGCCTTGAAGTCTGTGCTGAGAGCTGCTTTTATTGTACACTTGTGTGTCTTTCTTCTCAGGTTGTCAAAGAAACCAGGCGACAACAAGGCTAAGAAGAGCAAACAGGTTTCTCAGAAATACACAGCCGCCCGCCTGCACGAAAAGGGCGTGCTGATCTCCATAGAGGACCTGCAGCCCAACCAGTGAGTTGTGCAGCTGATCACGTATACAGTTAGCTTAATGAACACCCCAAGGTTAGAAGTCTTCATGTCTGCCGTTCCTCTGCTTTCTGCTTTAAACAGCCATCTTCTGCTCTTTCCCATCGCAGGTTCAAGAATGCCATTTTCGAGATTTCCCCATCAGAGACGGTCGGAGTGTTTGACGTGAAGGCCAAGTTCATGGGCGTCCACTTGGAGACGCTACAGTTAGAATATCAGGTAGCGTTGCCTTTCTCAGCTTCGTTGGCTCTTCTCGCAGTAGCTTGACCAGCGACGTGTTCCTGCCAAGTGTTTTGGTTGAGCTCTTTGGGTTTTTGTTTCACAGGATCTGCTCCAGCTGCAGTATGAAGGCGTGGCAGTGATGAAGCTCTTCGACCGGGCCACCATTAATGTCAACCTGCTCATTTTCCTGCTCAACAAGAAATTTTATGGGAAATAGAGGAAAAAAAGAGGAGAAAAAAGGGCTAGAGACACTGAAACCACAAACCCGCCTCTGAGGGTTGCTTTAAAGCCCTGACTGGAACCATGCTGTCTTACCTACACATTTCCTCCAGCACGTCTCCACTGTGCCTATACAAGTTTATGCATTATGTTTTATTACATGAACATGTAATGTCCTTTATTCTTAATGGAAAACCTCCGTTACCCAAGTTTTTTCCTAGTGCCTCATCTCTCATTGAGGCTCGGTCAGAGGTTTAAGATTTGTAATTTCTTTTTTTGCTCTAAATATTCTGAATATGTTGTGCATGGGCTTAGATTTATTCTAAAAAGAAAAAAAGTGTATTTTTTTTATGTAAAGAGAGTTTTACGTCTGTTAGTTCATCCGCTCACCTGACTGAGAAAAGCCCGATGAACATCATCGATGTGCATGCGTACTTATCAGCAGGGTTGTAGTACACGGCACTTTGTCCAGGAAAAACTGAAAGAAAGAAAACGATGCGCTCCTTATCTTTGATCCTGTGTTTTATATGAAAACACTGCAGCGTCTCTCTGATCATCTTCTCCTGGCTTTACTGTGACATCAGACATCAGTCACCAAAATGTCCAATTCTAACATTGAGCTGCAGGAGTGTGACGGTTACCTCTGAAATGCAGGCTGCACTGGTGCTGATCTGGCTCTGAGGCCTTTCCTGTCTACAGACGGGTCAGTGGTTTTGAGTGGACTGAGCTGGCCATGACTGCAGCCCTGCTGCTTCTCAGAACTGACCCGCCATGCATTTGTGCTTCTGGCTCCCGCAAGAGAAGCAAGCGAAACGTGGAATCACACAAAACTGGGCAGACGTGCAGCTTTGCTGGCTTTCTCAGATGACTTACTGGAAATCATTCTTTTCTCTTTCATTTTCTCTTTATGGTGCAGAACGATTTATTGTTACGTTATAAAAAGGGTAAGCACAACATGATGCCTGATGAATTGTAAGACACAAGATAGGATTTGGACTTGTAAGCTAAGCAGATGTTAAATACTGAGAATTTTTCTAGCGTTGAAAATAACTGGTCGCCCTTATTTATATTTTATATGTTTTCAGTCTGCTGGAGCTGATGGTTGCACCATCACCCAGCGAGCTCCAGTGTGCGTGCAGTGTTACAGCACCTTGTGGGCCCACTAGATGTCACTCTGCGCTGTCACGTCGTGGCATTTGAGCGGTCCTTGAAGCGATTGTTTCAGCCAGGCTGAGAATCTGTGCAGACTTGGTGAAATCGATTTTCCTTCCCACGCAGAGGTGGCCACCTTGCGCTCTCTTCATTATTTGTTCTTCATTTGATGAAATGTGCTTGTTCCAGTTTCAGAATAAAGCTCTACCAATGCACTGCCTTTTTCCTAATCTTACAGTTTTCGTGCAGGAAGAGAAGGCGTTTTCCCAAATGAGCCTCTCCATTTTATGTTACAACCACCTGTAAACCCACCTCCACTACACACACACAACCAGAAGGAATGTTTAGTAAAATTACAACCCCACTTCCCATAAAGTTTGGATGTTGTGTAAAATGTTAATAAAATGGTGATTTTCAAATCTCTGAAAGCTAGATTTGATTGACAGTTAAGTAGAAAACAACAAACAGAGAAAATGTAACACTTTCAGAAAACTATCAGTCCATTCTGACTACGGCAGCAGCGACATGCCTCAACAAAGCCCTGGAAAAGTACCATGAATGAGTATAAAAGGAGCATCTTAGAGCGGCAGAGGTTCACCACTGCAGATCGCTGTTCCTCACTGTAGAACTGCAAAGACCGATGATTTCATCATCTGTCCTATGTAGTAATATCTACATATGTGTGCAAGGTACAGGGATGAAAGTCAGTGTTGGGCGTCTGTGATCTCTAGGCCCTCAGGCGGCACTTCATTAAAAACCGATATGAATCTGTGAGGGAAACTTCCAGCTATCATCGTGTCGTCCACTAATGCAGGTGCAAGCCCTGCGATGTGCAGACAAAGCCATAAGTAAACCAGAAACACTGCTGTCTTAACATGGACCGAGGAAAAGTGGAAAACTTCTGCGGCCAGACGAATAGAAAATGTGAAATTCGTTTTGGAATGCAAGGACGCTACATCCTCTGGAATAAAGAGGAGAGGGCCCTTCTGCTTATCTGCACTACGGGGCCTCATTAGTGTTTACACATGAGTGTTGAAAGGTAAAGGCAAGATTTGGAGCTCCCATACTGCATCTATTACAACAGCATGACGTCAAAATAGCAAAGTCCAGGTGCTAAACTTGCCCACCAGCATTCCAAAGCTTCCATCAGCTGAAAACATTTGACGCATCGTGGAAGGAAAGGCATGACAAAGACGAACCAGGACTGCTGTATCCTTTCCCAACATTTCAGCAGCTGGTCTCTCTGCCCAGAAGTTTACGGAGTGATTCTATTGTGCACAAGATCTGCACAACATGCATTCTGTTTTTATTTACCTGTTATACACAGTATTCCAACTTTTTGGGAATTGGATTTGTAAATGTGTCATACTACTGTGTCATACCCGCATTTTTCAGTAATTTGATGTATTGTAAATAAATGCTGAGTATTCTCAGTGTCTGCAGGCTCCAACAGCAGTGTGGAGTTTTCCTGCACAGATGTTTGTGTGTTTGAAAACTGGGTGCCGTGGATAAACCTGAGACACACACCAAACTTTGTTTTGTTTGACTGATTGGATTGTTCACATAACATTAAGATTCTGATTTACAGAACCTTTTGTTCCAACAGAACAACAGGACAGTCCAGCGCCTGAATTCTTTTACTTTCTATTATAATATATGCAAAATGTGGATTTCTAATAGGTGAATTGTAGAGCACAGTGTACTCATCATGTTTATGGTGCATTCATGCACGATGTATATTTTAAGGGTGTTTTTATGTATATTTCGGAACATGATTTGTACAGAGTTTATTCCAAGAAACACAGCGTTTTATTACATTTTGTAGAAACATGAACATTAATTTGATAAATGCAATATTTGCACATCTAAATAGAGCATTTAAGAAAATCTTGTAAGCACAGAAGTAGTTTTCTTGATCTATAGCTATAGCCAGTGATGTTCCCTGTTTTGTTTTTATTTTTTCTTGCGGCTGCGTAAGGTAAGGTAAGGTAAGGTAAGGTAAGACAGACAGGACGTGGTGACTTTGTCGCCCCCCTGTGGATACCACAGGTACACACCGCGTTTGACGAGGTAATGTTTTTCTCGCAGTAGTATGAGGATAACAAGCCAGCCGATCCGAGTTGCTGTTACTCGCTCCCTCAACCGAGGACGAATAAGCTAAAAACATTTTTTCCGAGGAGACTTCTGGTTTATCGGCGACAGGGAAACCACCGTTTTTTTTCCCCTTTCCTGTCGGCGCTGTTTGTTTATCTTCACGGAGTCGCTCGGCTGGAGTTTGTCTGCGGTCTCTCTGCTGTCCATGGATTAACACTAGAGTCGACTCCGAAGCGCTGTCATATCAGCTAAAGTGTCAAACTCTGGGTTGTGATCCTTACGTCACTTGCCAATATTCAGCGGCTGCTTTTCCCCCGGTTTGGTTGGAAACAAAGTGGAACTACAGCTAAGTCTATGCAAAACGAGCGGAAACTTGTTGAAATACAATTCGGCAAGTAAACCTTTGGCCAACTGCGGTCAGCTTTACTAGCGGTAGTGGAGAGATTTAGCTAACAAGGCTATCAACTTTCTCTGACCGCAGCTGTAAATATTTAGGTGGAAGTTTCCTTTAAAAGATACCGACAGCGGGCAGATGTCGACAAGCCGATAAAGTGCATTTGTCGGAATTAAAATGGCACTGACAGTAGCTTAGCCGACTAGCTGTCGCTGTTGCTCCCCGTTCACTTCCAACGCTATGTTAGCAGTGACAGCTAACGCCATGTTAACGTTAGATTCAAACAAGTGGTTCGCTGGAACAGTGTCAGCGTGAAGTTACAGCTTAACTTTAACCTGTTATCGCCTCGCAGTTTGCCTAGAAAGTCAGAGCAAATATATACTTTGCAAAGTCTTTATTTAGTCCGCTTTTTTGTCGCACTTAAACAACTTTTATTAAAGGGAGCTCTGACTGTTAGCCTAGCCGCGTTAGCTTGCCTGCTGCCTTGTAAAAACATTGAGACAGTGCAGCCAGCCGAGCTGCCTCTGAAGTGACTTTGGTTTAACCGATAACGCGAGGACTGCTTTTAAAATTCTCATGGGTTTGCTACAACGCTTGGTGAGAGACTTTGTAAAATAAGACCCCACCAGCACAGTCTTCCACTCCCCCCCCCCAACAATAGCTGAAGTTGTTGAACTGCGGCCCGCACCATGTCCAGCTCCCCGGGCACAGGTGGCTCGAACCCCAGGAAGTTCAGCGAAAAGATAGCGCTGCACAACCAGAAGCAAGCAGAGGAGACGCGGGCCTTTGAACAGCTGATGACGGACCTCAATGTCTCAAGGGTAAATGCGCTTCACTTTCAGCTTGTTGACATTTATTGCTCTCTTGTCTTCTACACGGATGTGGTCATGTACCTCATTCACATCGGAGCTGTCAGGCTTCGTCTGCCGGCGGAGATTTCTGGTATTCAACCAGTACTTCTCGTTTCTCTTGAGCAGCCGTAAATCACACCCGTCGATACTCGGCTTATGTAATTCTACTCAAGAGCAAAATATTAAGCAACTTGCGACTTGGGGTGCAGCGATTGACGTGCAGCCTTTTTAAACTGCAGTGGGCGGTGAGACAGGAATGGGGAAATTGGCTCCTTAATATTTGCACCAGCCGCTTAAAACCCGTCCTGTTTGTCATGGGCGTTTCCAGGAGTTTTCTTGAATGGGGTGGCACAGGGGAAGAGGGGGGGCCACAGGAAGTTCTTTTGTTTGTTTGTTTGTTTGTTTGTTTGTTTTTTTAACACAAATAAATAAAGTGTACACATTAGGCACAGAAAACATCGGCACAGTTTTCCAGCTTCTGTGTAACCCCTTGTCCTAATACAGATGCCGTTATATGAAAAGTTTTTCTTTTTAGACTTACTTTTTACTAAAGTCATAAACCTACTTTATTTTCTTATATATTGTTAATTTTAATATTATGTTATTTAAAAAACATATCTAACACAACCGTATAAAAGCTTGAGCATCAGAATAAAGTACCTAAACTAAAAGCACTCATTATGCAGAATCATATACATAATGATTTTGTCTCATAAGTATTTATGCATTTGTATATCAGGTGAGTTTGACTCCTTACTTAATGACTTTCATCTGTATTTATATAGCATCAGTCATTAGAGTTATATTTTTAAACATGCAAAATAAGACATAACTAAACGTTACAATATAAGGACAATATAAGTACAATATATTAATCTATATTATTGTGGAGTAGAAGTAGAGACATAGAAGTACTTAAAGTACCAGTGAAGTAAAAGTGGACTTCAGAAAAGTACACAAGTGTTTTTTTTCCCCAGACTGTGCTCTCGCCCGTTGGTGCCAGTGTTGTAAGAGTAACACTACCATATGCTGATGGTGTTGGCGGCCGGCCTTCCGAACACTGAAGGAGTTTCCTGTTCAGAAATGCAGAGTTTTTCTTGAAAATGCTTTCACAGGTTCAACCTGATGCTTACTGTCTCATGTAATACGAATGTGTAAAGACAAGTCCGACTGGGGCGAACTAAAGAGGCTCATGATGTCGTCACGTTAGTTACATAGTCTCAGTCTTTGTGTCAGTCAGTGCCTCACTTTACTTTCTTCATTTGTCACATTTGTATACTTGTGAACATGTGATGACCAGTGTTGGGTTACAATGTAACAATTAGAGTAACGCATTGCTGTAGTCGCATTACGTTTTTCAGTAACTCGGTAACACATTACTGTACTTAGTTCAGTAATTACATGCCTGTAACCATTATGTTGTTACTTGCATTACAGTGTTTTTTCAGTGTGCCGCCTTTTCCAGTGAACTGTCACTGATGACAGTACCTAATTCAACGTGTGAATCTAGTTTAACAAGTTGCGAGCAGCAGCAGGTTTGTAGTGGAATAGTAGTGACAAAGCAAAGTATCCAAAACATCCAGTGACATGGCACAAGTCAAAATATAAGCAGTCTGGGTCGTGTTTTCTCAGGAAATTTAAAGTAAAACTATCAAATAACTGTGTAACACGTTAGTATAACAATAACTAAAGTATCCTTGTAACTCTTCAGCAGCCTGCACAATATTTTCCACATAGTAACACTGAAAATAGACCTGGGCGATATAAGATTTTTTCATATCACGATATGTTTTTTTCATTTCAGGCGATAACGATATATATCACGATATAAGCCAAATAACTATATTTGTAAGATTTAAATGTGCCGTTGCTCACAAGTAAAATGTGAAATAATCAGCAGCTTGTTTTGATTTAAATATTTATTTCCCATAATAAGTTCAACAGGGTAGATGTACTTAAGGAACATGAGACTTCAGTTTCAGATAAATAAAGGCAAATATTGCAAACTACACAAAAGGCAGCCGCTAAAGCGTTTAAGTTTCAAAATAGAACAAACAACACAGATCACTAAATTGTCAGTTCCACTTAGAAACAAAATATTAATTCTAAAAATAAATCTTAGGTCGTTTTACAGGAGAACAGACAAAATTGACTAACTTTTGTCAATATCAAATAAACTGAGAACTAAAAGGAAATTCTCAATCTCTCCTTGTTGTATAGCTTAGCTATTACCTCAATTAGCTGCTTGAATCCTTCATTTTCGACCGTGTTTATTGGTAGCATGTCTTTAGCAAGACGGTAGGCTATGGCATTCGTTATGTCGCTATGTCTCTTAGCTTTTTTGTCATATGGTAAGACGCTGGAGAAAGCCGACTCAATTGACTGTTGCTGCTTCGCAGGGATTCTCCTGGTTGTTTTCGATGACGAATTAGCGCTTTCAGTCTACAGAACTTCTCTGGCCCTTCCTTTCGACAATCTCTCCGGCATTGGAACCGTCATCTGTGTTTTCTTCGGTAACCTGGTCACCCAAGCTCTCGGTTGATTTTTCTCTAGCGGGCAAACTCATTTTCTCCATTAACCAGCCGGCACGGCGGCTGGCTGCTTCCCAAACAAATACACATGTGCGGCTTGGCACTTGTGCTGTACGTAACAAGTCACGTGACGTGACGCTGCGGCTGTGATTGGTTCGGCTCTGCGCTACTTAATTTGGATTGGCTGTTCTTTTTTTTTTAAGACATGAAGAGAGAGAGATGAGGTCTATCGCAATAGTTTCATTTTTCTATCGAGAAAAAGTTATTTCGCAACACATATCGTTATCGTTCTATCGCCCAGCTCTAACTGAAAATGAAACAATTTTCTGCCTGGCACGTTGATGTTTGTTTGAGTGTTTTAACCTGTTGCTTACAGCTCCACTATGCAACTACGTCGGTAATTTCCATCTGTCGTTTGCGCTTCCTGTCATATGGACTGCAGCCATGGCTCCATATGACAGCCGATGCTCCAGCCATGCTCGGTTGAATCATTTGTTTACATTTGGGTTGCACATTACCTGCTGGTAGCATCTTTTCCTCCTTCGTGGTCTGGTGTGTTTTTTGTTTTGTTTTTTTGCTGCAAGTGGTGAAACATGCTTGTTATTTTGGCCCTTATTTTCCAAAGTGCTGTGCTTTGTTGGAGGTTGCTAAGTAGCGCTCTTTTAAGTTGTTGTCAGAGTCTGGCAAGCAGCTCTTGCTCTCAGACATTCCTGGGCTTGCCTTGTTATACACACTAGGGAACTCATTGTGTTGCTATAACAATGATGTTCTGATATTATACTATTTCAGTGTCACAACATTTGTCTTTAGGCCAACAGAAGTCAATAAGGCTGCTGTTGGCAGATGTCGCTGCACATCCCTAACATGACCACCTCATGTACTCTAGGAACTGTGCTCAATGACTGAAAAGATGATCAGAATGTAATTCTGAGTTGTAACTAGAGCTGGGCGATAAAACGATAACAATATGTATTGCGAAATAACTTTTTCTCGATAGAAAAATTAAACTATTGCGATAGGCCTCATCTCTCTTGTCCTCTTTAAAAAAAAAAAAGAACAGCCAATCCAAATTAAGTAGCGCAGAGCCGAACCAATCACAGCCACAGCGTCACGTCACATGACTTGTTACGTACAGCACAAGCGCCAAGGCGTACATGTGTATTTGTTTTTGCAGCCGTGCAGCCCGGGTAATGAAGGAAATGAGTTTGCCGACTACAGAAAAATCAACCGAGAGCGTGAGCGAAGGTTACCGGAGAAAAAACAGATGATGGTTCCAATGCTGGAGAGATTGTCAAACAGAAGGGCCACAGAAGTTCCGTAGTGTGAAGGTATTTCAGCTATTTCAAGTCTGACAAAAAACAGAGTAGCGCGCACTGTAAATTGTGCCGAAAGCAAGTCTGGAAATACAATAAAGCGGTGCATGCTCAATCTCTGACTGAAAGCGCTAATTCGTCATTCGGCTTTTGTCAGACTAAAGTCACTGTTAAAACTGTTTGAAAAGCTAAGCTATACAACAAGGAGAGATTGAGAATTTCCTTTTAGTTCTCAGTTTATTTGATATTGACAAAAGTTAGTCAATTTTGTCTGTTCTTCTGTAAAACAAACTAAGATTTATTTTTAGAATTAATATTTTGTTTCTAAGTGGAATTGACAATTTAGTCTGTTTGTTTGTTCTATTTTGAAACTTAAACACTTTAGCGGCTGCCTTTTGTGTAGTTTGCAATATTTGCCTTTATTTATCTGAAACTGAAGTCTCATGTTCCTTAAGTACATCTGCCCTGTTGAACTTATTATGGGAAATAAATATTTAAATCGAAACAAGCTGCTGATTATTTCACATTTTACTTGTGAGCAACGGCACATTTAAATCTTACAAATATAGTTATTTGGCTTATATCGTGATATATATCGTTATCGCCTGAAATGAAAAAAACATATCGTGATATGAAAAAGTCTTATATCGCCCAGCTCTAGATGTAACTCAAACAAAGACAGATTGATTCTCATGTGATGCCACAAAAAAAAGAAAATGATTAAAAAATAGATGAAAAAGTTTCTATTATTTCCGGACGGATGCCAAACGTCAACATTAGGAGCTGGTAATGGCTCCTGTTGTAGCTGCTCTGTTTGAGAAAAGACACACTTGTTGTTTAGTGGTTAAACATCTCTCCACACCAACACTAAAGCCTCATCCCAGCTGTGAAGCATTAGGGTTTGGAGGTGCTTTGCTACCTTAGTCCTGCATGTGTTGCAGGTACAATTACTTCAGAATTGAGATGGGAAGTTTTCTTAGTCACTGAAGACATTAAATGTACAATGTTTGTGTATTGTTTGCTAGATTTGTGACTAGGATGATATCAGACCACACATAAACCTGGAAAATTCGTTTTCCTGTGACTGTAAACCTTATGCATTCCAAGTCATAAAAATAATGTCTCCTGGGACGATATAAAGGCCTTTTCACATTATTCTCATTCCATCAAGTGACAATGGGCTCTTTCTGTGCGAGCGAGAGTCCTGAATGGCCAGTCTAAGAGGATGTGGTTTCGAGGCGACACTGAGTTAAGTTTGCCATAAGATGTGAACTGTAAGTGACCTCTGAGACAGAAAAGCCCAGTCAGCGAGGCTGAAGGTGGCCAGGCCACAGGGCCTGCTTGAAGCAAACAGCTGAAATTAGAAATAGCTGCTTCAGCATTTACACCAACCCTAAGGTCTTACTATCAACCCCCGAGAAGCTCTGCAGAACTCTGCATTGTAGCGAGTACACCAAGAGACTTAAGTCTGCATCCTTCACATCCATAAATATGTGAAGATGTTACATAAAGGCTGACACAGACACTCTAAGAGAGGGAATATTTTTTTTCCATGTGTCCTACATTAAAAATCAGTGTTACTGAAATTTGAGGCTAGAAACCGACTGACATTAAATCCCAGTTGTTGGCAGTAAAAATTTCTGAATTGGCTTGAGGAAGCACGTCTTTACCAACTTTTCAGTCGTGTATATCACAGACCCATTGGTTACTGACCAGCATCACCTCTAAACACCATACCACTGTCTGCTGTGCTGCGTGTGCTGAGTCAGAACAGTCTTTCGCCCACACTGCACAGAAACTGATACATTTTGTGCCAAAAGATAAGGTTTTTAGTCCAGTGGTCCTAGCTCGTCCCGAATTTCTTGCCAACTTCACAGTCTCTTTGTAAACTCTTATACAATACGATACAATCAAACAAGGCCAGTCTTTGAAATTAAAATTTTGTCCTTTTGGCGCTCTAAGGGAAGCTTGCCCCTCTGATTTGCCTATCCCCGATCACAGCTAAGGGCCAGCTCTATTTACCTTGGCAGAACAAGCTGCCTTCTGTTTTCTGCGAGGTAATCATTGTGGCATCTTTGCAGTAGGCTGCTAATGTGGAAGCCAAGCTGCCCATTTCCTAGAATGTGTCCCCAGTGTTCAGTGGATATGGCTGCTTTTTAATCAGAAAAACAGTTTTTTAATGCATTTATACTTTACGCCTGTCTCTCTGTTCACTTCCAAAATGCAGATGGTAAAATCAGATTGAGTAATAAGAGCACAGCTATGCTAAATCATCTGGAGTGGCTACTTGCACTATGATATTGCTTCAGAGTGATTGAAAACCATAAATCCATTTGATGACACATGCAAAGAAAAAAAATGCAATTTGAGGAGCAGTGATGGTGTATATAGTGGGCCCCAAGTGACATTTTAGACATTCACAGGATATTGCAGAATTTGAAGTACAATATAAGGTCGGGTTGCTCAAATTCATTTCTCATTCAGAACTTGTTCTCTGGACTTGTGAAGGCTACGTGCCCAGACGATCAACGCATGACTTTGTTTTTGTCGCAGGTCCAGTTTCAGAAGATCCAGCAGCTTCGCTTGTCTCAGTCAAGGGTGCAGTACTACGGAGGCTCTTTGCCCAACGTCAATCAAATCGGCAACACCAGCACTGAATTTCAGGTGGGAACTCGTCACCATCAAAATATACAGCACCCACACAGACTGCATTCAAAATGTAATAACACCTCTCTAAGACTTTAAGCAAAATGAAAAACCATTGACTTGATTAAGTCCCTATGAAATCTGTGTGGAAAAGAAGCCCAGAGATTTGACAGAAATACTCATTGTGCACTTGTGCCAATTCATGTGCAGGTATGCTGCAGTAAAGTTGAGCCAAATTCAACTCTTTCACTAGACGAGCCTTATTTCTTTCTGTCTTTCTTTATATATGTATGTTTGGTCTTGGTGGAGCTCTGCATTAGTGCTGCAGCTGCATCAGTGCAGCATTGTTGTTCAAACCTATTGAGGAGGCCTCACAGGGCTAATGTCAGTTTGAACATGGCCTCAGGACATACTGGTGCAGAAACACGGGAGGTTTTAGTCGGTTTGAAGTTAAGCTAAAGAAGATTTCTTATTAAAAGAAAAGAAAAAAGAAAAAGATGTGTGCTGCCCTCGACATTGCAGTCCATCATGTGTAAGATCTCGTTTTCATTGAGGGGTTTTTCAAGGTCAGCTGTGTTTGATGCCCACTTTTGATGTGCAGTTCAACTGCAAAAGCAGCAAAACTGTGTGCTGAATCTTTAGAAGTGCAAACAAGCTGCTCTCGAGAGCATTAAATAATTCACTCGAGTTTCTGCAGACTGGAAGAAAAACCAGAATAAAGCATCAATGCTGCAGTTCTAACACAGCTTTTCTGTCACACTGGGACGTGTATCAGTTCTCTGAGGAGTATCTGTCCTAAGATACACAAAGTCCAGGTAAAGGTGTCCCTGTTAGCTGAAAGAATAGCATTTTGAGGTGGAGCTTTCCCCTCACTGACAGATAAAGAGTCCCTCACTGATCGAGTGCATTCGTCTCTACTGGGAACAAAATGCCACAAACTAAATGGCTTCTAGCTCTCACTCGATTGTAATCATTTGTTAGCCCTAATTCAATTAAATGAGTGCAGAGTGCTTAATGTAATACTTGCTAAGGCTTTCTTAATCAGACAGAATTAACTCATTTAATCCCAACTTTTCCCAAACACCTCAATACTACGATCACGTGTTATTAATAAACCTTAACGAGAGGTGGAAATGTTCTCTGCTTGATCTCAGCTGACTGGGGTGATAATCTGTATACTGAACTGAGTTATTTCTCCACTAAAGTGAAACCTCTTAAACTCCGAAATTCCTTTTATAAGACCTGAATACTGTAAGCATACAAAACCTAACCAGTGCATTAATATAACATTACTATCGGTAGTGTGGAGAGGATGTCACACAGGCTTAGGACACCCAAACATATAGCGAGGGTCCAGGCTGAGGCCTCGGGCACTGAGGTCTTTAAATCCCACCCTCAATCAGAATGTCAGCAGTGTTCCAAGGGATCCTGGGTACAGTAAGGTCTATGTCAGGGTACTGGAGAGGGGAGTCTATCCATTAGCTGAAGTTTGGATTCTGGAAGAACGATTTGGTTTTCGTTCAGCTCTTTCTCAAGGATATTCAAGCATTTGTGGGAGTTTTCCCAGCCAATCTCCATATGTATTATGGACACACAAAACACAACTAGTAAACTTGGAGAAGGGATCCAGTTGCATTTCGGGATGTTTTGGGAAGTTGGGGAATCTGGTACACCTACCATGTCCCTGTACAGTGGGAGCTTGGTTCATGTTGCTAGCTATAAGTCAGACTTGTTCTCGGTAGGTTGGACTTTGCCAGGGCTGCCCTTCATCACTGACTCTGATGTAATCTTATAGACTCTCTAGGTGCTCTCTTTGTAGTGCAGGCATGGGATGGAAGGTGTTGAGTTCAGCTGTTTCAGGATCTCATCTCTGCTTTGGGTAAATAATGTGGTCTTGTTGACTTCATCGAGCAATGACTGCTAATTTGCACTGAGGCGGTTTGCAGCCAAGTGTGAAGCAGCTGGGATGAGAACCTCAGAGTCTGAGGCCCTGGTTCTCAGCCAGAGAAGGGTGGAGTGCCCAGTCTGAGCTGGGAACAAGTGTAGGAGTTTAGTCAAACACTGGGAACACCTGCAGCTTTTGGGTTTTGCCCTTTTATTATTAGCAGCGACGAAGGAGTGATGAGTGATGGGCATCATCATCATCGTCACTGATATTGTTGTATCTTGTTGCATTATTTCAGCTTGTTTAAAAGCCTGGATGGAAAACAAACTGTTTTCCCTTTATGCTCTATATCTGACCCATTGCTCTCACAAATCACTGAGGACAGTGGTTGTGGTTCTCTAGGTGCTCTGTTATCTGCTGCTCACTGTTAATGTCTGTAAGATGTTTAGTCATTCTATGACCACATACCTGTGGTCAGAGCTGCATATATAGACATAACTACCAGACACTTTAAAGATGACTTGTATGAAAACAGATGGTTCGATCTTTATGTTAACATAGTTGAGTAACATGTCCTTTCAGGGTTTCAGCCAGGGAATAAACAGCTCTAGACTGTTAAACATGTTTGTGTTAAACATGTGACATTACATATATTTCACTGTGGCACTTTATAATTTCAGTATGTGCTGAAAATGCATGGGTACATATTAGTCTCTGACAGTGTTTGTGGACTTTTAAAGGGGACCTATTCTGTGTTTGTCACATTTTTCAGGCTTGGCTACAGCTTTTAAATTACACACATGGCTAAAGTTTCAAATAATCAGACTGCAGACTGCTCCATATGCTTGCGGTCAGGTAGTTGTTTTTCTATGCACAGCAGCATGAGATGTCCTAGAGAAGGGATATCTTTAAGTTGGTCATCTAAGGCCCACAAACCCCATCGACCTGCTGTTTAAACCGCTGGTTTGCGAGGGGCATCCAATCAGAAGAGAGTCATCTTAACCAGAGGGGAAAGGGGAGGAGCTACTACTGAGGGCCAGTGCCTGTGGCATAACTGCTCTAATAGTGTACAAGAGTGAAAATATGGAGCACGGTGAGGTGTAAAAGGTGTTAGTGATCACATTAAGTCTGTTCTGTCTAGGTGTACAACCTTAATTAACATGATTACTAAACGGCTCATCTCAGTAATGCAGCACCTTTCATCAAGTGTCAGCAGCTCTCCCTACATTTCAGGAGACGGCTTTTTGATGTGTGTGATGTGAACAGTTCCTTTGTTGTGTCCTTTACAGGGTGGCTTCCCTTCAGGTTTGGACTCAGTGAGAGGGACCCGCCACCACGGGCTGGTCGAGAGGGTCCACAGGGACCGCAACCGTATCAACTCTCCCCATCGCCGACCCCTCGACAAGCACGGCCGGCAGATATCCTTTAAAGCCTGAACGAACGATAGTTTCTGTGCAATACGGGTGTTGTCATCATTATGAAAGGTTAATCGACGACGAGAAAGCGGGTGGTGTGGCTTCCAGGTGGTTTTTGTTTTGTTTTTTAATGGGTTTGTGTTCATAGTGTGCTTTAATGTGACGACACTTACTGGTGTAGGCAGATGTTTTGTAGCCTCAGGAGCAGAATTAGTCATTATGCTAATTTAAAGTGTGACGCAGAGACAATGTGCTTGCTTTTTCCTAATAGACACTGACAGTGGGAGATTCTCAGCATAGTCTGAGAGCACACTGAAGGTGTGTGCTTTGCATGCATGTGTCGCAGTAAATGAGACTTTCATGGTAAGGATGCAGGAGCAGAGCGGTGAGTGTTTGACTCGTAGCTGCGCCTTTCATCATGGAGTCTCATCACAGCTGGAGTGAACGAGAGAAGAGAAATCATTTAGTTTTATACGTTCTTGGAGATTTCACGGTCTGCAGTGAAATCATTCAGGATTTGTAAGATTTTACGATGCACAGTTAATTACTGTGATTGTTTTTAGCCGTCAGCAATTACATCCACGGTGTTTGTCAGGATGCATAACAGCTGCGTAGGCAGTTCACGTATGATAATTTAACTCAGGAATAATGAGCAACCATTATAAGAGATGTAACTTGGACAGACTGTCCTAAAAATGAATTTGCAGTGCAGGAGAGACGGGCCCCGATTCCTTTTTAGACTGAGCCTGTCGTGTGCTGTTATTATTATCCAAGATGCAATCGCACAAAAACAGTAGCTGCTTCTAACCGATGACTGAAACATCAGTTTCTTGATGTGGATTCATTCACACCCAGTTTTTTATATTTAAATTAAACATTTGTTCACACACGCCCTACTTTTTTCTTCTTTCCCTGCCTCTGCACAGATGTTGAAGAGAAGCTTTTTATATATAAAAGATGTATAGTTTATTTATCTTTTTTTTAAACAGTCAGAAAAGATGTAACTGACTTTAGTAAGATCAATAATATCAAAATCAATACTCAATACTATAATGAAACAAGTGTAACTTGTGGGGTGGCTGCATGCCAAATATCCTTGGGCAAGATCCCAACCAGTTGCTTTGTGATGTATCCACTGGAGTGTGAATGTTGGATAGAAAAGCACCTGCGTAGAAAACCCCCCCCAGAAAAAAGTGCTCGTATGGATGGGTGTGAAAAGGTAAATGAGACAAGTGTAGAAACTTACTTAGTTTATTAAATCTAAGTTTTAACTTGGCCCTGTGTCAGAGAGGTGACCTGTCCAGGGAGTACCCTGCCTCTCACCTGCCCCCTCTTCCCACAGCTCTGAGAACGATAAGCAGAAGACAATGCATGGTTGGACGTGTAGATGTGTCCACTGTTTCCCAGGCATCGTTTTTACTTGGACCCATTTATATTAACATCAGCTCAAGCATATTTGGTGAATTCTTTGTATCTGAGCTAGCAATGCTATCCGTAATTGATGCCCTCATTCTTCTTTGAACCTTTTAGTCAATGCTGACCAGCTCCAGTCCTTCACACCGTGTGCTTCTCTATTGGCTGACCAAGTTGCTGTTGTGGTGGTGCTTGACATCTTTTAGTGGCTTTTTCTAGAAGCTCCACAGTTATCTTCCTGCTGCTCTGGAGCAAGCTGGGCCCTCTAACCACAGCCTGCAGGCGGACTGGTTCCTGTGGGCCCAGTGAGCTCACTGAGTGCTAGCACTGCCAAAAGCAGTCCAAGAAGTTGTACTTGGACTCTGTGCACTAACTGGAGAGACAGTAAGTTTATTGTTATATTTATTGTCACTAAGTAAATATAACTACACACAATAACTCATTCAAGAAAGCATCCATGCTCTTCCTTTCACTCCCCCCCATGCACATGCAAGCTTGTAGCCTTTCCTACTGCCACAAATAGAATCTAATTCTGTGAGAAACACTGTGTGGTGTTACGTTACCCACACTGTGGGTTGCATCCACTCAACCCGATGCGTTCCGTTTTTCCCAAACCTTGCAGTAGTTGCTCACAAGTTGCTCCCATGAAGGGAAAGCCAGCTGAGGCATGGCTGTTTCTCTCTGTAGTGTTGCAGCACAGCACCGACACACAGCTATGACAGCGCAGCTCTTTCTGCTGCTGCTCTTATTGCTTTATGAGACCAGTGAGTGGCAAAAACATGTCATAAACAGGTGTTGCTAAAGACTGAAACACACCAGACCTCTTCCAAAGTTTACGACAGCGTCATTAACTGCTGTATGAACACTGCCTTCAAAATATATAGAATACATATACTCTTTATTTCAGTTAAGTTTTACACTTCCTTTTGATCACTTTTGTTTGAGATAAAACGATAAAGTTGAGCCCAGTTTGTAGACCTTTGTTCTGCTTAACAGTTAAAGAGCTGTGATTTTGGTTCACATCACCGAGCAGTAGAACAGGATGAGGGATTAGGATGGATAGCTGAACTGTATTTGTTTGTTTATTTGTTTTCTGATTTTAATGAAAGTTGAACTTTACAGTTTAATTTCATGCAGAATGCAGATCATATGTATGCTGTAATGTAACATGTAACCCGGGTGGGGCCCCCGTGTTGATGTTTGATCTCGTAGTATCAAAACAAAAGCAGTGGTGTCAGTTCTGTGCATTGGTGTGGCCTGCACAGGTCTAATGAGGTGCTCGTTGCTCAGAATGGGCCCTGTGGGACAGGAGGCCATGTATTTAAGCACATGTGGTTCATGGTCACATGGTGTCATGGCCTTCCTGTTTAATATCTGATTATTTCATTAGTAAAAATGTATATCGCAGTAGAGGAAATGAAACTTGAGTCAACAACACTGGTTAGAACTGCTGAGAGCCAAAAATACCATGGTGCAGATAAAATAAACGCTGGGGGGAGGAGACATGTCATCGTTGCCCTATTAGGGTCTAACAGTAATCTTTCTGTCAGCTAGGCTACTGATGATTGGTTGAACTTGAGCTGGAAACTCGACCTTCTACTTACTCTTTACTTATTATGTGGTGATTACAGGGGGGAGCACAGCACCTTCAAAATAAAAATGTGAAGTTCACAAATTTGATGTCAGTCTGATCCTGACTGTGAAAGTTGGAGATGCTGTTATCGGGACAATGGGACAAACTATGAGCCTGATCTGTCTGATTCAGTCATCAGCAGTGTAGCTCAGTTTGAAAGTATTCCAGCTGCTTTTGTCTTAGGCACAGTCAGGTCATGTGTGTTGATACTGCTGCACACTCTGTCTTATTCTGTTTCTTACATTAAGCAGCTTTCTCACCTTCATCGATACACACATATATACACTTCACCTTTCATGTCAGCTCAACTGTTCACATTGCATGCATGTGTTTGAGGAGGTGCACTCACACTGAGACTTGGAGCAGGGAAAGGAGAAACTAGCATGACTGTAAATGAAAGCTTAATGCAGTGGTTCCCAAACTTTTTTTGCCAGGCCCCCCTTTTTTACAAGAAAAATGTTGCCCCCCCCCACACACACACACACACACACACACACACACATCCTCCAAACACACACACCCATATTTTGCTCCATTGCAGTTTATTTCACACCTCAAACATTTAGTAAACAATTAAGCAAATACAAGTAAACGGCAATAAATTACAGGTAGTAATAAAATAAACTACTAACTCTTTTACACGTCCACACCTACACGGGTATTTTTGAAAACTCAGCTGTTTCTATGCGTTTGGGCCTTTTCGTCAACACGTAAACGGCGTTATGATTCACCGCGGAGATTATTTAAAACTCCTTTTTGCGCTTACGTGTGGACGAGGATTACAGAGTTCGTCACGCAACGACAAAGGTATGTGCCTCTTTTCACGTCACGCTGTGCGCCACGTTATTGTTTACATGAGATGAATTGCAGAATGACAGATAGAGACAAAATACTGTTAATCTGACTATCTGCAGGTTTTACACGCAGTTGCTGTCCCTGCATTTAGAAAGGCAGAGGCGTCACGGTGTGATTGTTTTACGTGTAGTTGTTTTTTCCTGTGTAATAATATTCAACATTGCTGTCAATACATTTTTCAAAAAATGTCTCTCTGTGCAAAATGGGTTTAAACACATAAACAGCTGTGGGATAATGTTTGTCCGTGATTTGAACCGGGGGAACAAATTACGGCAGGATCAGCCTGATATTATTTGTATCCCGCTGTAACTTTACTGCATAAAGAGCTAACATGTCCAAAATGTCAGGAGTAGTTAGTTATTACAAGAAGTGTTTGTGAACTAAAAATCAAGAATGTGGGATACTGTTTGTCCGTGATTTGGAGAGCCCAGCGCTGCTCCCGACGCAGGGAAACTAATTTTCCAGGGGAGACCTACCTCGGCACTTGTGCAGGTGAAGCCAAAGGGAAGATATGCTTCACCATATTTTCTAGTCTTTGGCTTGGAAGGAAGTTGGTTTGGAAACATATTTGGCGATGCTTCATCTCCTGCTTTGCGTTTATGTGGGAGCCCCGTCAAAAACCTGTCCACAGTGTCCAAGCGCTTTTTTTTTCTTTTCATACCGCGCCCCCCCTGCAATGGCTCTGCGCCCCCCCTAGGGGGCGGGCCCCACACTTTGGGAACCTCTGGCTTAATGAATGAAGACTCATTAGTTAAAAATCACAAAAACGTGTGATAAAGTGTGTTATTTATCCTATTGTCTGTATCAAAGGACACCTGAAGCCAAGACACTTGTATTGGATTGTTCTTCTGTTTTTAACAGTGGCATATCTTTAAAATGTGATGGTGGCTCCAATAGGCCAGAGAAATACAGGGTGGGGTGATTTTGAATGATTTTCCCATTTCAGGCTCACTGCTCTTACAGAAGAAGGTTGTTCTTTCATTTTTCCTCTTTGTGCACTCCGGGTTGACTCCTCCATTGTAGCTGTTGAAAGGTGTTAATCCAGTTTGACTGGATCATGACCTCTCATCTCTAGGGAAACTATAAAAGTGTGCTTTAGGGCCTGTCCTATGTTTTGTGTGAGAACCGATGAATGACACAAAGTATCTAGATTGTAAATCTGCCCCATACCAATAATAATCCATGTGATACAGATACTCCTGGTACAGCCGTCAGTCTCGCGTGGCTTTGCTTGAATTAGTTTAAACCCTCCCTCTAAGCAGCTACCCCGTATTTCCAAAACAAAAGACCTCAACTCGCTGAAAGAGTAACTGTTGGCAAGACGAAGCGCCACCCTGCCCTCTCGCAGACAAAGCCAGGAACTCTGCATCAGCATTCAGGAGTAAATCAAATAATGCTGCCATTGTTTCATGTTGTCCAGCAGTCAGGTTGTTAGACAGCATATTAGAGCAGGAGTCTCAGCTTTAAAACATCCAGGCGGGCATGGCCTCTCTACTTTACACCACAGTATGTGTCTAAAGGCACAAATGTCCTTCTTAAATGTTGTTTCATTGAGTTTTTTGGGACGGTCGGTTCTGTTGTTGCAGCTTTTCTCTGTTGTACATCACTTCAGCAGGGCTTTGTCTTGTCTTATAGACAGAACACATCTGTATATCTTTTATAATGAGGTTTAATTCTGACTGTTGTGTTATGGTATGTTATGTGTCACTCATTTCCTTGACCAAAGCCTACATAGAGAGCTCTCCGTATGGAGCGGTGTACCTGTCGCCACCTCCGGACAACAACTGGAGAAGGTGAGTAGTGCCTCCGAGCTGCTGACAGAATGCTTATCGTCTTTTCTTCTTCCTCGAACTAGATCATTTTACAACAGGAACCATTTCCTCCTGCCAGTGTATTTCCCATATCAAGTCTGTCTCTGTGCTTGCTGTTATTTTCTTTTAAAGTCCAGACCCCAGCTATCTCGATTGAACACAGATCAGTGAGTAATGGCTGAGGGAGGCGCTGGAGCAGGCTGCTGGGTGGAGTTGTTGGCCTCGACTGTTTCTGCACAAATGTTTCAAGTGTGAAAATGCTGCGTTGGCCCTGAGAAGCCTGCGCCTAGCTGAAGGTGTCTGACAGATAGCCTTTTGTTTTAAAGGTCATGCCCAGCAGCAGTCGTCCTACTGCTAAGGGATTTGTGTCGTCACCGCCCCGTGGTGCAGAATCACCAACTTAGCTGAAACTCAGTCTCGGCATCTGCTGGAAGACTGTGCTGGACTGGACGCCTGAGCGCTGATCGTGGCTGCGTAGAGCAGTCAGTGTGCTGGTAGACAGCTTTTCCTCAGTGTTTACAAGGCAGTGAATTATGGGCCTGTGATAAAAGAGCTGAGCCAAGCTCCTCCCTTCTCACTCTTTCAGTCTTGCTGTCTCCACACTTTGTGTTTTGTATGCCGTCTTGGCCGGTTGCCGGTCAGCCTGCCTCGTTTTCTTCCACAGCAGCGACGCAGACATTGGCTCTGCGTTGCAGTGTACTATAACAGCTTGCGCCGAAGAACTGAATAAGGCCCACGCCCTTGCGTCATTGTTGTTAGCACAAAACAGGTTGGCTGACAAACGTCCTCGCGGAGCAGCCAGACGTCAGCGCACTCGGAGTAGGCGTGTTTCTTACTGAGCCATGTGGCACAAAGAACTAAAAGCAGATTCGTGCATATAATTTCGGCACCGCTGCTTTTGTATCAGACCTGTTCTTGGTGAATGGTTGAGCTTGTGAATTTACAGTACGAGCAAACGTGACGATCATTTTGACGTGATTCAGTCACTGGACCTTCTGGCATGAAGGCGCACACACGTCTATGAACGATAATGTGAAGTGAACTTGTCAGTCGATTGAATGAATCTTCCCTGGGTTGTGACTTCATTTTTTTTCATAGTTTCTCTGTTTATAGGTGCAAAGTACTCAATCTAAAATCCAAATACTTTTATGTAAACTGCCAAAAAACCCTTTGTTATGCTTGTGGTCATTTTTCCTTTCGTTTTCTATTCCTGTTCCCTCTTCATGCCCCTCTGCAGCTCCGTCAAGTCTCTGCAGGCCAAATCGAGCCTCCTGCTCCAACCTGCAGCAGATTGCTGTCACAGTGTGTAACAGGGATAAGCTTCCCCCTCAGCAGTGGATTTTTGCCTACTTTACTGTCACGGGCAGAGGAACTACAAGTACCATAATGCTGGATATAAGGCGTACCAAAAGTGGAAGCACATTGGGCAAACTCTGCTGTCCAGTTTGTCTGAGCAGAGCTTGAAAGCTCAGAGAGCATCACAGTCCCCCTGCTTAATGTTCACATGTCCACCTGACAGAGGGCTTTACATGTGTTTTCATTTGCTTTTTAGTTCTAATGATGTAGTTCATTATTCTGAGATTTGTATATCTGGCTTGCTGAGCCAAGACAAACAACAACAACAAAATGCTAAGTAGCCTTCCTGAATTTTACTTATCACAGTTTCCAGATTGTGGGTTTTGAAAAGCTGATAAGAAGTGAACTATGAAGTATAGAGCGCTTTGAGTAGTCCAGGAGAGTAGAAAAGCGCTATATAAGAATCAGTCCATTTACCATTTACCAAGTCTAAACGTTGACCTAATCCATCAGTGTCCACTGTGGAATTTTACCTGAGGTACTAGCAGACATAAGAACACTTAATCCCAATGTGAAAACAAAAGGTTCAGAATATTGAATCTGGCATCGTAATAATACTCAGAAGATGCTCGTAACAGTCCATGAATAAGGTTAATACAAGAGCGTTTAACATTTACGCTACAAAGATCCAATTTCAAATCCCTTTGAGGATCAGGGGCACGATCGCTGCGGTCACATGACAGGGCCACTGCTGAAAATGAAAAACAGTAATGTAATCAGATATTTGCAATAAGTTGCTCTCAATGTTTCATATGATTCAAGATTGAAATAGATGAAGTAAAGCTGTTTCTGCTGCTTCTCTCTTTGATGAATATATGATGTTAGATCACAGTGAAGTGCTTGGGAGCCATAAATACGGACCCTAGGTGCATATTGCTCATATTTGCCCGTCCCCTCTTAGTTTTCTTTTTTCTTAATTAAAAACACATACGCACATTTGTACTTAAACAATGGAGAAATACTTCTCTTTCTTTGACTCTGCACTTCAACCACGTTTTCATAGTCATTTGTTTTCATTTGCACGTGTCTGCGTTTGAGACGCCTCGAGAAGCAACAGCGTTCATCTCCTGATGATAATGCAGCCATAGCTATTTTACAAATCAGGTCACGGTCCTTGGACCGGCTGCATTTGGCAAGTGTCCTCGTTCTGTAAGCTGTCTGTGTGGACAAAATGAATGAACACAACACAAGCTCCCCTCTGCACTGTCACTGTTATGCTTTTCCTCTCAGCCTGCTGACGGATCTTGTAGCTTGGATAAAGACATAACACGCGGTTGGAGGGGAAACAGGAAGTGTGTTTGGCCTGAACTTGTGTCACATTTGGGAAGCTCTTCTTCAACTGGTTGGCCAGGAGGTCCCATTGAAGAAATTTTGTGTGTTGCAATCCTTTGCAAGAGACTATTGTTAATTTATTTTCCATATTTAAACCCACTCACTCTCATCCAAAGACCCCATCTGTGGCTAAGGTTAATAACCATTCATGGAAATAGTCTCAGGCCCTCGTGTTGTTACAGTCAGAAGCAGATCCTCCAGCTCGACTGTCTCAGGGGAGAGTGGGGTGGTAAGTGTTTACAGCGCCAGCTACATCTGCACTACATTACTGTTAGTCAGTTGTGGAGAAGAGCCACAACACACTTTAACCGTTTCGTTGCATTACCTCAGCGGTGTGTTGGGTTTCAGTGCTTAAAATCAGACGCTCAGAAAGGACACACAGCAACCATCTGTATATTTACTCAGATCATTTCAGGAGAAATCTCATCATATTTTGCAGAGTTTTTGGTTTGGTGTCATATGCTGCACTGAGTAAAAGTTTGACAACAAGCCCAAACATGTTGGCAGAGTAATAAAGAGCAATGGTGAGGGCCACGAAGAGCAAAAAGCAAAATGATTCAGTTCACGATTCAGTCCTGAGCGTGTGATGGTAGAACATGTTCTACATGTAATGTATCTACATAGAACCTTGAGTTAGTATACGCTGTGGAGAGACCTCTGTTCGATTGTAACCCAGAACTAAGCTTCTATAAGCGTTTGAACCAAAAACAAAAGCAACAGTAAGAGGTGAGGTGCTATTACAGGGAAAAAGATCCTGCAGTTCTCCAAACACTCAGAATGATCACTGTTAAGTCAAATGTCCACATGTCAGTTTTGGGCCACTGTGTTTTTGTGATGGTATAAAACTAACACCTATAAAGCTGTGAATACTGTTGTGTTTGAAAGTGTCAGAGCTAGCTACAGTAGCTTTCTGACAGCTAACATGTAGGGCGCTAAAACAATCCTTAAGGTGTTTCAGAGCTTAGTTGCAAAGAATGGATCCAAATTTGGGAAACTTGATTTCCCGGGAATTGCGTGTACGGCACTGTCAGCCTCCGCAGAGCCCGATCTTAGAGTACTTGAAGAGACTGAAAACATCGTAAAATCTGCAGACGAACTGTGGCAGGTCTGGATAAAGTGTGTACACAGCACAGAGTACACAGTTTACCAGCTGCTGTTATAAAAAAGATGGTGTTTTAATAAAAGCTGCTTTTCACGAAGATGATTGAAAAATATATATTTGCATTCATTAGCACATCTGTCCTCTGGTAAACAGATGACTGAGGTTTACAGACTCTGTTACATAAGCTGAGGGATTGCTAGGCATGAGAGAAATGCAGGGGAACAGAGCTGTTCACATAGCCTTTAACCGCCCAGTGACCAGCAGTCTGGCCAAAGGAAAATTTTATCATCTCTCTGGATTTTCTTTTTCTCTGAGGGGAAAAAGGAGTTATATCCTAATGCGTCCATCTGTAGTGAGTCGAGCCAGGGTTTTTGATATCCACCATCTGTCCTTCCTACACACCGACACCTTTCTGAACGGTCCACTGTTAGAAAGGTGCGTTGTTTTATAATTTAAGACTGCTCTTAAAGAGGGTTAGTTCCTAAAGATGCTTGAGGCGTAAAACCCGAGTACAGCTCTGGGTCCCTTTGGAGACCATCTGCTTCAGGGTCAGAGCATCAATGCAGTCCCACGCTCTGCTTCTCTTCCATGCACCCATCTTTGGCCTGCTGTTCCTGTACCAGCCTCTCTTGGGATGAAATCTCAGCCCAGGCTCCCAGGAGACTGCAGTGCAGAGAAGAGGACTTGCATTCTTCCACCGCAGTCTCCGTTGGAGATGTTTTGTGACGATTTCTAAGGCATTGTGCCCTCTGTCTGATTGCCCTGGTTGCTGCTGCTTTTTCTATGCATTTGTTGAATGAGCTGTGGGTTTTTTGTGTATTTGTTTCAACAAAACAACTGCTGTCTCACCTGAAAACTGCGTCGTGAATTTGATGCACCTGTGCTCCGGGCTGCTGCTGATACTTAGCACAAACGCCGGTTGGCATTCACATGTACAACATGGCATAAACGTAACCAGTCTTGGATAAATTTAGACCGGTCTGCCCTTTTTAACAATCACACGTATTTGTGCAAGTTAAATATTTGTTGTGGGATGGGTGGGATGCCACAGCTAATCTGCATTCCTCTGCCTACGTCATGTCTAAATATAGCTATAGGTTGTACACCCTGCAGTAACACGTAGTGTTGTAGTTTTTTGTTGTTGTTTTTACAGTTGCATGAATGCAGTAAGTTGTCAGATAAGTCTGGAGGTTTGCAGACCTTTAGACTCACAAAGCTTAATAGTAACACTAATCGTGTTTCCAGCATGGCACTCCTGATTGTGGGTGTTGGTTTCCTGAGAGGCTTCTGTCACAGACTGTTGGAGGTCAGAGGTTTGGAGGTTTGTCTTAAAGTCTCAGCGTTGCTAACATGAGTATCTGATTTGAGAAAACATGATTCCAGCCTACATCATTGTAGAGACATCCTACGATACGATATTGTCACAATACTTCACTCACGGTGCAATATTGTTGCGATTTTTAATGTTTTGCAATATACCAAGAATTGCAATAACCACAAAACTGTGAAGTCAGTCTGCTTATCAGTCTATTAGATGAGGTCAAGTTGGCAATTACATACAATCTATGTGTGATTAAATAATTGACAATCACACATGTGTTCCTGTCTACATAGACAGAAATTCTCATTTTACTGTCACGTTTATGCTCAGTTACCTTCCTGCTCAACGGCAGCCCGTTGGCAACATGCTGGCAATCTGTGTGCGTTTATAAATGAGAAGTTATTTGCATCAACAAGCTCTGAGTGAGCGTAGTCAGTCAGACTGCAACTGTTTGCCTCGTGTCAGGTGTGATGAGCCTCTTGTTTATACAGGGAGTGCAGAATTATTAGGCAAATGAGTATTTTGTCCACATCATCCTCTTCATGCATGTTGTCTTACTCCAAGCTGTATAGGCTCGAAAGCCTACTACCAATTAAGCATATTAGGTGATGTGCATCTCTGTAATGAGAAGGGGTGTGGTCTAATGACATCAACACCCTATATCAGGTGTGTATAATTATTAGGCAACTTCCTTTCCTTTGGCAAAATGGGTCAAAAGAAGGACTTGACAGGCTCAGAAAAGTCAAAAATAGTGAGATATCTTGCAGAGGGATGCAGCAGTCTTAAAATTGCAAAGCTTCTGAAGCGTGATCATCGAACAATCAAGCGTTTCATTCAAAATAGTCAACAGGGTCGCAAGAAGCGTGTGGAAAAACCAAGGCGCAAAATAACTGCCCATGAACTGAGAAAAGTCAAGCGTGCAGCTGCCAAGATGCCACTTGCCACCAGTTTGGCCATATTTCAGAGCTGCAACATCACTGGAGTGCCCAAAAGCACAAGGTGTGCAATACTCAGAGACATGGCCAAGGTAAGAAAGGCTGAAAGACGACCACCACTGAACAAGACACACAAGCTGAAACGTCAAGACTGGCCCAAGAAATGGTAAATGGCCTGTATTTATATAGCGCCTTCTAGTCCCTAAGGACCCCAAAGCGCTTTACATATCCAGTCATTCACCCATTCACACACACATTCACACACTGGTGATGGCAAGCTACGTTGTAGCCACAGCCACCCTGGGGCGCACTGACAGAGGCGAGGCTGCCGGACACTGGCGCCACCGGGCCCTCTGACCACCACCAGTAGGCAACGGGTGAAGTGTCTTGCCCAAGGACACAACGACCGAGACTGTCCGAGCCGGGGCTCGAACCGGTAACCTTCCGATTACAAGGCAAACTCCCAACTCTTGAGCCACGATCGCCCCATCTCAATATGGGGAAATATCTCAAGACTGATTTTTCTAAGGTTTTATGGACTGATGAAATGAGAGTGAGTCTTGATGGGCCAGATGGATGGGCCCGTGGCTGGATTGGTAAAGGGCAGAGAGCTCCAGTCCCACTCAGACGCCAGCAAGGTGGAGGTGGAGTACTGGTTTGGGCTGGTATCATCAAAGATGAGCTTGTGGGGCCTTTTCGGGTTGAGGATGGAGTCAAGCTCAACTCCCAGTCCTACTGCCAGTTTCTGGAAGACACCTTCTTCAAGCAGTGGTACAGGAAGAAGTCTGCATCCTTCAAGAAAAACAGGATTTTCATGCAGGACAATGCTCCATCACACGCGTCCAAGTACTCCACAGCGTGGCTGGCAAGAAAGGGTATAAAAGAAGAAAAACTAATGACATGGCCTCCTTGTTCACCTGATCTGAACCCCATTGAGAACCTGTGGTCCATCATCAAATGTGAGATTTACAAGGAGGGAAAACAGTACACCTCTGAACAGTGTCTGGGAGGCTGTGGTTGCTGCTGCACACAATGTTGATGGTGAAGAGATCAAAACACTGACAGAATCCATGGATGGCAGGCTTTTGAGTGTCCTTGCAAAGAAAGGTGGCTATATTGGTCGCTGATTTGTTTTTGTTTTGTTTTTGAATGTCAGAAATGTATATTTGTGAATGTGGAGATGTTATATTGGTTTCACTGGTAATAATAAATCATTGAAATGGGTATATATTTGTTTTTGTTAAGTTGCCTAATAATTATGCACAGTAATAGTCACCTGCACACACAGATATCCCCTAAAATAGCTAAAACTAAAACAAACTAAAAACTACTTCCAAAAACATTCAGCTTTGATATTAATGAGTTTTTTGGGTTCATTGAGAACATGGTTGTTGTTCAATAATAACATTATTCCTCAAAAATACAACTTGCCTAATAATTCTGCACTCCCTGTAGTGTTCCCAAAGTATTTTCATGTATTTGATAAAATCGATCTTTGATGTCCCTGCATTGACATACCACTGCCACCAAAAGGTCTCACTGAACATATTGTAATGTTCACTTTGGGAGTTATTGCCCACATTAAAGTTAGAAAGAGGATGGGCAGCTTGCTAGCCAAGGAGCATGCAGTGTACTCCACTGGTTTCCAGTCAGATCCACCCTGGATTATTTTAATGTCCACTTCTAAAACACCAAGACAGTCAGATTGAGACGTCACGTAGGGAACCCAGTCAGTGTTGTCACAGGTCTGCACTGGTGCCCTTTGAGAACCAGCCCACATTTTGTCAATTCTGAGAACTGATTATTATGTAGCCACACTACCAGAGGTTGGGGGAATTCCTCAGAGAATAAAGTCACAGTGGGCTCTCAGCTATATCTGCCGACTTTCCAGCTTTGGTCCTAAAAATGTCGGCTCTGGGTTGGTCACTGGCACTGTGCAGTGGGAAAAAGACTAGTAGAGAGCCGGGCATGCTCACACGATTTAAAGTCGTCAGTAATCCTAACTTGGACAGTGAGAGGAAACGTTAGCCTTCAGAGAAAACTCAAAGTTAGAACATACGAAGTCCACTCAGAGATTAGCTGCCCAGCAGGTTCAAACCCAGGCTCACACCTCGGGCAGTTAAATTCTGTCTCCCTGTACTGAAAGTGAAGATGTGGCTAAACAGCTTGTTCACAAAGTGCCTGATGTCGTTGTGTTTCTGGTTGCTTTGATTTTTGGTTTTCCAACTATTTCTTTGATGGCAGCTGAAAAACAGGAGCATTTTGTTAATATATATAACGCTAAGAAAGCATTCCACAAACATCCCAGCCGGCATGACTGGAGAGAGGCGGTCTAGTTTATTATTTATTTATTTTTAGTTTTTAGTTCTTTCCATCACAATTTAGTATTTTTAGAAGAATAGCTGTGCCAGCTGGAGAAAAACAAACTGTAACTACGTCCTTTTAGTCCAGGGAAAAGTCAGGACCCTTTTTTGATGAGCGCTTTAGAACAAAATCCACTCGGTCAGTGTTCCCACTCCATCGTTTCAGGCTTTGACTCTCCACGTCAAGTTGTGTCCTCTGTTTCTCGTCGTTTCCTCAGAGTGCTGGTTGCACGTGTGAGAGGAGAGCTTCATAACTCAGCTGCAGGTTTATAAACCTAGCTTGCTTCTTGTTAACTCTCTTTTTGTCTTCATTTTTTCCTTCCCATCAGTCTTCACCCTGTTTTGAATTTATCCCCTCTTTCCATTTTCCTCCGAAATAAAACACTATTGTGCTGGGTCTAGAGTATTTTCCGAGGTCTTTCTTCTTTCCACACGTATGCCAATGCAAATATGTCATATTTTTTACAGGGATATTTTCTCCTCTTCCAGAACTTTAAGGCTGGAGCCAGGGGTCTCTGCTTTTACCCATTAAATGTGTCTGTCATGCTTTTCCTCTGTCTGTCTTCGAAGGGAACAGCAGCCATGGACTGAGGAAAAACGGCCGGGGTTTAGATTAATATCACAACTCAACAGGTGACCCCTTGACCCCATCCCTCTCCTTCTCAGTCTTTTTTTTCCCTCTTTCGCTCGGCCTGCTTTATCCCTCGCTTACAGTGACAAACAATTCTGTTCTTTGTCTTTTTGCAATCTCTCTTGGCTACATCACGTCCTGGTTTCTATCTGTTGTAAATCTCTGCCTGATTTGTAACATCTCAATAATCCCCTTCTTCTTTCTTCCTTTGAAGCACTGGAATAGAGGACCCGAGTCTCAGCTCCAGAGTCTTATCACTCATTTCTTTGTTTTTCTTTGTAGCTTTTCACTCCTGTTTTCAGTCTGTAACATTAATCGGTACTGACTAACCCAGCTTTAGGACTCGTGGCTTCTTTGCAGTCTAACATCAAGGTCCCTTACTCACACTTTCTGACTCTCAGCCTTTTTACATCATCCCTGAAATGTTGTATTGTCTTTGGGTTCTCTGATTTTTCTGGAGTCAGTTTGTGTTGGCGACAGTTGCAGGAAAAGGTTGAGAACATGTTGGAGTTCTGCATTGATTACTCATAAAATGTGGTCTGATCTTAATCTCTTTCACAACTCTGGACCAACACAATGTGACCAAAGAATAACAAACAGCTGCACTTTACTCGATTATTACGGGCAGCAGCGGTTTCCTTAGCACCATTCTTCTTCGCTGTTTGTCTGACTGTATTTCTTATTATAAGAGAACAGGATTAAAAACCACACAAGTGGAATATGTAGAAAAGAACAAAATGGCACACGTTGCAAAGTGCTTGAGTGCTTTCTACCAGCATTACCTCGCTGTGACCGTCGGCTTCTGTGAAACACTGAGTTGGGATATATGAAATATCTGCGCTCATACACTCGTAAAATGGAACCAGATCAATTTTATACCAACTCCAACTGTGGCGTTCTCATTTTCATTCAGCATGATTTTTTTTCCATAACTGACTTTGAGTGTCAGCCTCCAGGTCATCACCACGGAGAACAGTTTGTGTCTAAAATACACATTTTTTAAGTTTGCACCAGCGGATTATCAGAAAACAGTGTTTCTGTTACTATGGCAACAACATTAAATTGGATCAATCAGTCAATCAACTTGTTTTTCTTTGTTGTTTTTTTTGGGGGGGGCAGATTGATCACAACGTGTTGGCAATCCGTCTGCATTTGTAAATGAGAATGTAGTGCAGTTTTTTTTTGCACACCTTCACCAGTCTGAGAATAACTGTAACCAGCTGAAGCTGGATCACGATTGTTTGGAGACAGGTTGCCTCCCATTATGAGATTTGTGCGATTGCCTTGTGAATAAAAATGGTTGTCCAGACTGTGACGCACTCTCGATCTATGGGTGAACACTTGGTTGCAGTAAGTAACTGCAGTTGGCCGCCGAATGTGGACAAAATTGCAAGTATCACAATCACAGTAGCAAGAGGTTGCTGTTTGTTTTTTAATGTATAAAAAAAGGGACACTTACTCAATACTTTGATTTTATTTTAGTTTTGTAAGTAAAAGCCAGCTTCAATGAGTTAATTAACTGTAATAACGTCAGCTGTGAAAGGGTTTAAATCTGACTTCAAGACTGAACACACGACCACATTTGATGAGTACTGAGTGCAGAAGTCTGGATAGTGACAAACTCCTGCAACAGGGGAAAAATGTAAATGACATATCTGAATTTTAAATGCTTTGAAGATAATTCAATGTTTTATATTTTTTTCTAAATTTGCAGTCAAAATGTTTGTAAATGCACCTGTTTGCTATCCCAGGTGTGTGAATGGGGGCAGACGATTATATCCAATCACAGAGTCTCCTCCCTGTGCTTGTTTAACTGTTGTTTAAAGGATATTTCCTAATTTAGAATGTATTACTGCGTGTAATGTGAAATAATATTAAAAGTCATGGATCATTAGAGCTGGGCGATATGACCCAAAATTCATATCTCGATATTCTTTAGCTGGATGGCGATATAAGATATATATCTCGATATTTTCTTAAAGCCATAAAGTAAGAACAAAAAGATTTCTTAGTCACACTGTGTCCCAGATGTCACACAGGCACTTTTATTAACATACAGTGCAGATGTACATGAAGAAATTACTCAGAAATAAATTATCAGCATTTAATAATATCCATCCATCCATCCTCATCCGCTTTATCCGAAGTCGGGTCGCGGGGGCAGCAGCCTAAGCAGAGAAGCCCAGACCTCCCTCTCTCCAGCCACCTCCTCCAGCTCATCCGGGGGAACACCAAGGCGTTCCCAGGCCAGCCGAGAGATGTAATCTCTCCAGCGCATCCTGGGTCTGCCCTGGGCCTCCTCCCGTGGGACATGCCCGAACACCTCGCCCAGGAGGCGCCCAGGAGGCATCCTTGTCAGATGCCCGAACCACCTCAACTGGCTCCTTTCGATGTGGAGGAGCAGCGGCTCTACTCTGAACCCCTCCCGGATGGCCGAACCTCTCACCCTATCTCTAAGGGAGAGGCCAGCCACCCTTCGGAGGAAGCTCATTTCTGTCGCTTGTATCCGCGATCTCGTTCTTTCGGTCACTACCCACAGCTCGTGGCCATAGGTGAGGGTAGGGACGTAGATCGACCGGTAAATTGAGAGCTTCGCTTTTACACTCAGCTCCCTCTTCACCACGACGGACCGGTGCAGCGTCCGCATCACTGCAGCCGCAGCACCAATCCGCCTGTCGATCTCCGCTCCCTTCTCCCATCACTCGCGAACAAGACCCCGAGATACTTAAACTCCTCCACTTGGGGCAGGAACTCATCCCGACCCGGAGTGGGCACTCCACCCTTTTCCGGCTGAGAACCATGGCCTCAGATTTGGAGGTGCTGATCCTCATTCCCGCTGCTTCACACTCGGCTGCGAACTGCTTCCAGTGCGAGCTGGAGGCCATCACCCGATGAAGCCAACAGAACCACATCATCCGCAAAAAGCAGAGATGAGATTCTGAGGCCACCAAGTGAAAGCCCTCCGCCACTTGGCTGCGCCTAGAAATCCTGTCCATAAAAATCATGAACAGAATCGGTGATAAAGGGCAGCCCTGGCGGAGCCCATCACCCACCGGAAACGAGTCCGACTTATTGCCGGCAATGCGAACCAAGCTCTTACAACGGTTGTATAGGGATCGAATGGCCCGTAGCAATGGGCCAGACACCCCATACTCCCGCAACACCTCCCACAGGACACCCCGAGGGACACGGTCGAATGCCTTCTCCAAGTCCACAAAACATTTAATAATAAGCATTTAATAATAATGTTCCATAAATAAAATAAAACAATGTTGTTTTTGTGCATAACAAAGAGCTCACAATTGTGCAGTCAAAATGTAAACTAACAGACGCTGAGCATAATAACAAAGACAGATTTCACAGCTGCTCTGTTCCCAACTTCTACTGCGTGACTGACAGCCTGGAGTTTGAAATCCGCTTCGTAACCATGTCTCTGAACAGGAGCCATTTATGGTCCTTATACACACACAATATGGTAATATTACGTTGAAGCACAGTACGTATCACTCCGCGAGGCTCCTCGGTAGCCGTAATGCTCCGACAATCCATCAAGCGGTGCAGCTCCGTAGCTTAGCAAAGTCGAACTAAAACATTTTTGACAGATTCCTGAGCGCTGTGTAATCACATAAAATCGGTTCGCGGTCAGTAAGCACAACCGGAATTCATACATAAGGCACACTGTCGATTTTTGAGAAAATGAAAGGATTTTAGGCCGTGCAGCCCCCGTGCGTGGGGCTGCATGGCATCAACGCGTTAGCACGGTTAGCTCGTTGACACCGTCCAGCCCCACGCACGGAGCGATCCGCGGTAACTTCTTAACGGAGATTTGCAGCGTTAATGCCGTTATGGCGTTAACATCATTTTAACGAGATTACCGCTACCAGCACTAATATAGTAATCTCCAAATGTTTTGTTTTTACCGACCAGCTCCTCTTTGATAGCTGCCGTGTTGCCTGCAGCTGAAGCGATGGGGGAGGGGTATGGCGTTATTTTCGTGCCACTATTCTGAGCGCATGTAAAAAAAATTTGAGCGCATGTAAAAAAAAAAAAAAATTGCAGGTGCAAGTTTTACATTTTGAGGAGAAATGTATTTTGAGTGAAAAAAAGCTAAATTTGAGTGAACAAAATTCATTGCTGCATGCAAAAAATGTATTTCAGTGTTTGCTATTATCCATACACACACACACACTAGCAGCCCCTCTCGCTCAGTTTTTGCATTTGCGCTCGCTCTCAACATTTCTGCCGAGAACGTTAGAGCATTTATGCAAATATGTGATGACTTGATAAATCGAGCAGACATTTGAAGTTTACACAGCAACATTCTCGCATGAAAATATCTTAAAAGTTTATTTTGTGACCCAGTAAGAGTAATATTTCAAACTCCGCCACTCTGTGTTCCTCCGCCACTGCCTCGTGTGAGTTTTGGACGAAATGGATTCTGGGATATTGCATTTCGTCATTTCGAGCTGATTGGAGACCAAAACAGCCAATCAGATTTTTTTGCATCCAAGTCTGTGATTGGCTGGTTTTGTGGCACAAATATAACGGTGTACAGAAAGAGTTGAGCGCGCACGGGCAGAAATGTTGAGAGCAAGCAACACATTGTGAGCAAGCGCAAATACAAAAACTGAGCGAGAGCGGCTGCTATTGTGTGTGTGTGTGTGTGTGTGTGTGTGTGTGTGTGTGGATAATAGCAAACACTGAAATACATTTTTTGCACGCAGCAATGAATTTTGTTCACTCAAATTTAGCTTTTTTTCGCTCAAAATAAATATTTCCTCAAAATGCGACATTTGCACCTGCAAACTTTTTTTACATGCGCTCAGAATAGTGGCACAAAAATAACGCCATAGAGGGGGAGGCAGAGCAATGTTGCGTAGAGAGAAAAGTGGACGAAAGAGAGGCAAACTTGCAGCTCCACAAGTATAATTATAATGTAACATAGACTATATCGATATAAACGATATTGTCACATCTCGTTTATATCTCGTATAAAAATATATCGATATATTTAAAACTCGATGTATCGCCCAGTCCTAGTGATCATTGTAATTGGCACAGTGAAGAAAATGGTTATTTTGGTGTGTCTCTGTTATTTCATTTCAAACCACAGCACAGATTTATATTTACAGCCAAAGTGTGTAGATGCATTAGCTTCATTTAGATGTGCTCAATAATCAAACGTACTTTCCCCTCGCCTGCCTCAGCTTACAGTAATGGATGGTACAAAGCAGACTTGGAATAAAATATGGCAGCTTTAAAAGCTTCAAACTGGATCAAGCATAAGTGTGATTACAACACTTTTCTACATCGCACTTGTGATGCACAAAAGCAGCTATTTAGGCTTAATGGAGCACACTAAAGAAAGCTCTCAGCTGAAGCGCTACAAGACGAAGATGCTGTGTGTGTGGGCTGGCTCATGTGTGTATATTCTGAGAGCTTGCTTCAAGTGAAAGGTGAACATGTGTGTAAAATGTTGGATTGGGCATCTACCGCCAAGAAAAGCGCAGATTCAAATCAAATAATCAGATGAAATTGGATTGTTATCACATTCTTGTTAATCTTAACCATTGCATGGAGTTCCCTGTGTCTCATGTTCAGGGTTTAAGGTGATTATGTTATGATATCCTGCTAAAGATTGAGCCGAGTGCTGTGAGGGTGTTTATGTGTAAGGTCAGCGGGAGCCTGCAGATGAATGTGGCCCATGTGCAGCCAGAGCAGGAATGATTCACTGACCTTACAGCCCTCAGAAACCTTCTGCCTCTGTCCAGGGTGCTGGAATACACACCATAATTTCTTCCTCCTCCTCTTCCTCCTACACAGAACCAACTCAGACTCTGCTCTTCATACAAGTGCTATGAACCCAAACCCTCAGGACCCATTTGGCATGAACCAGCAGATGGGTAGAGGACCCCCACAGCGCAATGGTGAGAGTATCATACGCACACTCATTCAGAGAGGATTTTCTATGCGTCCCTTTTGACAGTGTTTAGTGTTGTAAGTTAGAGTTTGACTTAAGAAGACCTGCAATTCAGTTCCATCATTTAGACATGCCTTTAAGTTGCAAAATTAAAAAGACATTTGGAGTTTAAAGTAGGCTTATTCCTGTAAATATTACCTATGTTCACAGCGGTTTCAGTTACTCACTTTGCTCTTATTGGCCATCAAAGAACCTGACATCATCAGGCCTCAGTTTGCCTGAAGAGAGACGCAAACAAACCAGAAAATGTCTCCTCTTCACTCCGTGGGTTCTGTGCATCACCGTGAGTTTGTAACCTCTGTGCAGAGTGAGTCACCCGATTCACTTTAAGCTACATGCAAACAAGATGGTGTTGCATTTGGTTGCACGGGTGTGATATGGAAGTACAGTGCTTAACGAATTTATGAGACCGTCTGTGGTAAAAATAAGAAAACACACTTTTGGAAAATGTGTTTAAAACAAAATGATTTACTTAACTCAATACACGTGTTTAACAACGTTATATTCTTGTATTAAAAATATCATTTTGATTAAACAACTTGCACATGCAGATGGATTAACCATTACACAAACATAAAAATGGTTTTGTTAATTAGCAGTACTGTTAAATTCGGGTACCTGTGGTGTAAACCTTACACTGGGTGCTGGACTAATACATTTGTTAAACTCTCTGTTTGAACATCTTTAAACTTCCCGGCTTTGTGTCTTAAAACACCTATTCAGGCTCATTTGAAGCCACGGTCTGCCCCACCAGATAATTTTAGTTCAAGCAGAATTTGTGAATTAACTTCTAACACAGCGCTGCTAAGAAGGCCAGATTAGCATAATCCCACAACAGCTGAAAAGTGCCACAGGAAGTGGAAGGTTTTGCAGGTGATCTACAAGCAAATCACCAATTTATGAGCAAAGACGTGACCGAGTCATTTCAGTAATGATCAACACGAGCTACCACGAGCTGTGCATAACGGGGACGAAAGCAAATGACCAGGGAGAGGGGGCAGAAGGAGAGTCGCTGTGTTTTGGGGTAAAATCTTCTGTCAGCCACTGAGAAATGCTGTTCTCCAAATCCTGACAGCTGAGATGGAGTGCAGGATTCATCCAGAGTGAGGCTGCTTTATATTCCCAACCAGAGGGCGGGATGTAAACCTGGAATCTGTCTTTAACAGCTGACCTGTCGGACGTGTAGAAAACACAGAGCATTAGTCAGATTCTGACCGACTGTGTTTAAATGACTTCAGGAGAAGTACACACTGTTGACTAAACACACAGACGGAGGCTTTGGTGTGGTCTGCAGACTTAACTCTGTGCAGAAATATGGTTCAAACATGCAGCACTGAAAACCACTCTAAAAGGCAGCTTTGCCTGCCTGTATGCGTCCCCTCTCTCTGACCTTTCAAATCAGCTCGGATGCATTAAAACGGCAGTGTTGAGGAGCAGAAATATGCAGGGCTTGGTTCAGAGTGAGCACTCGTTAAAGACTGAAGGAATGGATCCTACAGCCTTGTGCTTGTTCTAACAATGATTGCTGCAGTGACGGAAACGGGGCTAAATGGTGCCACAAACAGCAGCAGTGATCTCGTCCTCCTGCAAGTCTGAGCAAGTCAGAAAGTCCAAGCTGAATTAATCAGCAGGTTCCATTGCTAACTTGTTTGGTGCCAACAGAGGTTTTTATTCTGCCCTGAGCCACTTAATCAGGTCCTAAATCTAACAGGAACCATCAGATGAAAGAATCAGAGGGAATAACAGTGTGAAACACCCCACCAACAGGCCAGGAAACAGTCCAGCGAGACTAATTACAACCCACTCGTGTATTTAGCCTCAAAAACTTAGCCAGTGTGTTACACTTGAGAGTAGAAAGCTGGATCACTGCAATACAGAGCTGATGTGTTTTAGTCATATAGAGTAAGCAGGCCGCTCCTATACTGGGCTCATTTCATTGTAATCATGCTAGTTTATGATGTTTGTGTTTCTGTTCCCCTGGTCATTTATTAACAGAGAACACAGTCCAGCCAGCCAGCTGCATTTCAGGCCAGTAAGCCACTCTAGGCTCAGTTACACAACTCACCATCAGCCCTTTGTTGGTTTAAAACGGTCTGTTTATACGTCTGTAGCTGAGCCAAAGAGAGAGATTTGACTCAAAGAGCTGATCGTCCTCCTCTCTGCACTCGTTATTCCTTCACTTTGTGCTTCTTTGTTATCTCAGTGCTGATGAAGTGTGGAACACAAGTGCTCCTGCAGTAGGTTCCTGCTCCTCCTGTTTAGACAACACATTCAAACAGGATATTGCCTCAAGATCTAACCCAAGAAAGAGCTTCATTTATGCACACAGGGTTGCTTTTGCCTCTATGTTAATTACGGCACACGTGCACTGATGGGAGCGGCTACCCGTGGATTCTAGATGGATGTAGCCACTGTGACCCATTAGTTTTTGTGTTTATAGCATATTACCCATTGATCAGTGGGTGGAGTACTGAGTTACCAACTGTTGTTAGCAAACTGCATCCATGAAGTGGACACACAGCACACTGAGTAAAATGTTGCAGCCTTATGCACCAAACCTGAAGCACAGACTTCTTGGATGGTCTGTGCTGCATCTAAGCTGTAACATTTGCCAGCTCGTCTGTTAACATGCTCCAAAATGCACAAACAGCACCCACCTTCAAGAGGTCCAGTTCAGTGACTCCAGTTAATGGAGGTGAGGCCCAGCATGCAGCTATAGGACTACAGCTGTCAGCACACCTGACAGAGCAGTCGCACCCTAAACTCTAAGGCTTAACAAAATCCAAGCAGGTGTGCTATGAAGGGAGAAATTACCTAAGAAGACCATAATAACTAAAAAAAAAAAAAAGTGGTATTTTAAAATGAAACCTTAACATTAAAGCCTCATTTGGCCATTAGAGGAGCTGCAGCTTGAGATTCCATTAGTCAGAATCCGTAAGGTTTCTTTAGTCTCCCATCATTGGAATTATTAAGATGCTCAAACCATTGAAGTAATTGTGTCTATAAACGAATGTGTAATTAGGATAATGTCGTGTCTGTTGTCAATAGTTTAAGTAGTTAAACTTTATTCGGTGCATTTATGCCAAACTGATAAATCATTAACTGTATATGCAAAGAGTTCATTCTGTTTCTCCAACATGAACTAAGAAGCCTGTGGGGGAGTATGCACAGTGCAGTCTGCGCTCACAGCCTGTTGTAAATGCAAAATACATGCTGCACATGACCCCACAGGCTCTGTGTCATTTCCTCTGAAAGAGGCCTTGAGATGGAGCAGCCTGGTGTCACGGCCTCGTGCACGAGCGCGCAGAGCTGTGAGGCTCCAGGGCCTCGTTGACACCTCTCAAGGCTACGGCGGGCTTTAAGTGGTGTTAAGCCCTGGCTGATTAAAGAAGCATCTAACTAGACATTACAGCTATGAGTCACACTGGAGGAATAGGTGGAAACACTTTGGACAGATCAGTTCAGCTGCAGTCTCTAATCGTGAGATTTTGTTTCTGTTGTTGTCAGTAGAAAAGGAGCAGTCTGTGCAGCTGATGGGGCTCTGATTGCTGCTCTGCTGTGGCAGTAGACAGTAGTATTTTTTTCTTAATCCTGAGCATTTACAACACCCATACTGAGAGCATTGCACGGCCTGATCCTAGCCAGGGAGACCAGCCAACCATTTTCCATGCCAGTTGTCCTGTTTCCGTCCTAGTTGCAGCATTGAGCTACAGGGACTCGACAACCTTTAAAGGGGAAATGTAACGATGCCAGACGGTTGTCTTGTCTCATTGCCCCATCTGAATGCTGTCTGTTATGTCTCGATTTGAATGGGCCTCAGAGAGAATGAGAGCATGGAAGGAGGCGGGCTGCATTTGTGGAGATCCTGAAAAGTCTTTGAAAACATCTGAAATGTCCTCAAAGCAAATTGCAATTATACTTTAAAGGTTTTATTGGATTTATGCTTCACACCACATACACTGATATACTCTAGATCCAATGAAACCAAAACACTTCTGACAGGTTGATTCTGGACGTTTTCAGTGGGAGAAACGTTTCGTCATCATCAGGTGACGTCTTCAGTCTCAGCTGACTGCAGGTTTCCCCAACATTATAAACAGCACATTTGCACAATGACTGAAACCAGCCCACTGAGTGAACAATGGAGGTCAGTTCCTTGATCATTAATATGCAGATTGCCACAAACACTGGTCAACAACCACAGATCAATGGCCATGAGTACCATTCACAGAGAGCTGGGCTGCAATCACAGCATTATAAGACGATGAAAGATGAGTGACAAACACTTCTCCCACTCCCACTATGTCCAGATGAACAGAATCAACCTTTAAGGATTTACTTACCTGGATGATTGAGCATGCATCAAAACACTTCTAACCTGTGGTCACAGGTTTGTGGAGCCTTTGTGTTCTGTGGATTTCAGATGCTGCCTCCATGTATTAGGCCAGTGCATCCCATTGGAACCTGGTGCAGTTTGGAGGCAAAATCAGTGCCTTGGGCTCTTGATTGTGATGCTTGAGCTCTTCCTGAGCAGTTGCTCTGGTGTAGTCGGGGGCATAAGCCTGCCGGGGCGAGCCGGCTTCAATTTGGGAAGTGTCTGTGCCAAAGTAGCGTTGACATAAATTCCAGATTTTCAGGTACAGACATTTTAGTCTCTTCCTGCCCTTAAACTTCTATAAAAGCAGTCGTTAAAAAAAAATGACCTAAACTCAAGTTTAATCAATGATGAGCTCTGAAGGAGAAAATGAGAGAAACAAAAACTATTTTCCTAATAAGCAACAGAAGTGTTTCACAGGAAGTGGTGTTGCCCACACAAGGACTTGGGCAGAGAATAGAGAAAAGCTGGGTGGAAGAGACGCAGGCATGTGGATCTGCTGCCCGGAGGAGGAGGAGAAAGCATCTTTGAGGCATGAGAAAACAGCAGTCCTCTCACAACTTTTCTTCGCCCTCTCTGATTAATAACACGATGCCAGATGCCCAGCTGTTGTTGTTGAAACTGCACAGTAATTGCAGAATGCCAGAGGGCCTGTTACTGTCAGAGAGGCGAATGAGTGCATCAGGCGTGCTGGGATTATTCAAACAGCTGGTTAATATAGAATATCCTCTAACGTTCCTCCGCCTTTGTTTTCTGTGTCTTTCTGCGTTTCTTCGTCGATCACGCCACTCGCACTCTGCTTCCTGTTTGTTTGCTTCTGATGGAGGCTGGCGTGCAGCGAGTGTAAATGAGGCCGAGGTGGACGGCTCAGGAGACGGTGAGTTACACCTTCCTTCAGTGATTATACTTGACATTAGGAAACATGTCTGAATGAACGTGCGCCTTTCTCTCTGCAGTCTTCTCCTTCCCCACCATCCCTAACGAGGAGAACCTCATGGGTGTCAGTAAGCCTCTACCCAAGCAGCTGTGGCAGGCCAAGAAGGTGAGAAGTTTGCTCTCTTTTTACATCACTGACCACAGGCTGGCTTCATCTCTGCACGTGTGGTTGCATTCTTTCTATGCTGATAATAAAAAACTTGAAAATGAGACCAACAGCATTTGTCTGTGGCAGTGTAGGTGATCGTGACACCGTGGATTCCTGCCATGGCTCGGGAGAGACTGCAGGTCAAACCAGTCCTTCCTGTCTGATCGTTAGCAGCCAGAAATGTCGAGAGGCAAATATATGGAATCGGGAATGTTGAAATTCTCAAAGGACAAACAAGGAACAAGAAATGATTTAAATACACAGAGAGTATGGTGGTCTTTCTAGGCCCTCGAGACACCAGCAGCACATTTGCACATAACGCAGTTGCATGCGTGGCATTTACTTTTGTACACTGTGTGTTTTAAACCTGGAGCTTCAGTCAGAACACTGGCTGTCTGATCACAGCATTCTGAAATGTTATGACCACCCATTGCTCAGTGATTAATGTCCCCATTCTTTTTGCTCAATTCTCGGAATTCAGGGGGATTTCTGCTCATTACTAGATGAATCCGCTGTGCTGATGCAAAGAGCCACTCTCAGCGCAGATGCTCACCATCTTAGGCTTCCGTGCTCTGAGCGGTCATTATTTTACTAATAATATGTGCACGAACAATAAGCGGTAGTAGAAAAGTGAAATAATGGTGAGCTTTTTCTGCTGCCTGGCGGTAGTGTTCATGTTTTTAACTTGTGCACATGGATGCATGTTTAAGTGGTCATCGTTTCCAAGGTGCAGTTTCTAAACAAAGTTCTTCATCGCTGCTCGTGAAGTGCAGCCTATAAATGGTTTGACGCTCCCTTTGGTTGTGCACAGTCCACAGAGTGGCTGGGAGGTAAAGAAGCCACAGTTTAGCACATCTTGACACACCTGCAGAACTTTTTCTCCTCTTCCTCTCTCTCATGGCAGTTCTGTTTCAACCTGTAATTGAAGTTGTAAATGCTGTGAACATGCTCTGACATGAATGGGAGGCTCCAACATCTCCATGTTGTGTTAACATTTTAAATGTTGCCTAATTGCTGATCTTTCATGCTCAGTCAAACGCACCACGTGCCCTAGCCCTGCCGACGGTCACTGGTTGCTGTTGCGTTGCCTTTTTTTTTAGCACACTAGGTTGTCTTTGATGCAACCTTGAAATAATTTTAGCATAAAATCAAAATGCAGAATTGTTGTTTCAAGAAGTGAAATGCATGTTCAGGGTTTTCGTTGCTTTATGTCTCAGTTATGTTTTGCGTATGTCATAGTTTTCCTGTTTCTGTTTCAGGTGCAGTCTCTGGCCTCAAGGCCTAAATCCTGTGAAGTGCCTGGAATCAAGTGAGTCTGAGCAGGGTCACTGTGTGTGCGTTTTCTGCTGTTTCCCTGTGGTTATAACTGACCTGCCCGTGTCATATCATCGCCCCGGTCCATCATTTAAAATAAGCTGCGGGTGTTTTCCATGGGCAGTAACAACTGCAGCTGATCTAAAGAAACAAAGGAATGCGAGAAATGAAATGCCACACATTCCCAGTGCTTCAAACAGGACGTCCTTTACACCTTTAACCTTTAGAAATAAGAGGAAGAGTGTTGTTACGACAATCACATGCCATTGGTATTGTTTAACCGTGTTTTGCTGACACTATTTTCCTTCCACCACGAACCACCTCCGGTGTCATGAATGGACATCTCCATTTTTGCCAGAAATGTATTAGCAGCAGCCTCGTGGTACCATGCGAGACAGATCAGACCTATAGCTTCTATTTTCATGATACAGAATGCAGTAACAGCTTCTGCAGAGCCTTCATAGACTTGCCCCAGTTGAACATGGAAATAAGAAAGGCAGAACACTGAGTACCAGGTGCCGAGCTGCTCTGTTTATGGAGGCGAGCATTTGCTTTATAGTCTGGGGACAGACGAGGCACAGTTGCTGCCCATATGCTATTATTTGGAAATAATTGAAGAAGCAGAGAGTGGGTGGGGAACAGAAGAGATGGGAACATGTAGTGAGTCAAGCTGGAATGGCAGTGCTTCTCAATTAGTCGCGTTGGTTTTGGTTTGTGGTCAGTGGCGTGGCGTTGAATCGGTGTTCTGTCTGCCTTTCCTGCAGCATATTCCCATCTCCAGAGCAGAACCCCGGGCTGTCCCACTACCAGGGCTCGTTGAGTACCGGGGGCTCCCTGCCCGACCTCAGCAACCTGCAGTTTCCCTCCCCGCTCTCCACGCCGCTGGACCCTGACGACAACAGCGGGTACCCCAACATCAGCGGGGGCAGCAGCACTGGAAACCTGCCAGCTGCAATGATGCACCTGGGCATCAGCAACACACAAGGTGTGTGTGTGTGTGTGTGTGTGTGAGACATTGAGTCTGTACTCAGTTTGAATTTTATTCCTGTTGATAATTGTTGCTGATAAAATCCAGCTCAAAGATAGAGTTCGTGTTGAATAAGGATTGTATGTTTTTAGCAAAGAACCAGAGCTTAGCTGGACGTCAGTGGTGACGTTTACTTTTGCTGTCTTCTTTAAAGCAAATTATCTGTCATTAACAGAATCACTACATACAAATCAAATATCACAATAAATTGCTTTATTTCTATTAGGCCTAAAGAATTTTTAGACATAAATCTTAAAACTCACATATTTTACCTGGTGACTACACTCAACGTGCACCAGTTGTGGAGTGGGTCACTGTGGAGCAGACGTGCCACTCTTACATCATAGCCATAGTGCTGAATCAACAGTCCACATGTGATAAAGACTCATTTTAACCACGTGGAAATGAGTAAATTACAAACAAATACTTGTTTACACACAAACACAGGACACACACACATCAGTGGAAGCCTCACAGATACCTGGGTGCCTGCCTGCCCTTCTGTTGCACTTCGAGTTTGCCTGATAGCCGAACTCAAAGTGCCCCCAAATCATCACATGACATCACCAATGTCTGGCCCAGACAACTCAAACATGTCTGGCTGTTTCAATAATATTGAGCTGCGACCGATCCAAGACCAAAGATTTGAGTCTGACTTAATTATTCATAAAACACATCATAGCAGTGATTCTGTGGGAGCTCAGTTTAACACAGCACTGCTGCAGGCGCTTGTCCTTGCAACATTTAATTGTGGCATACTTGGAGTGAGTAACAGGTGCTTTTGATGGATTTTTCTTTGACTTTTAGGACTTTACGCTGAAACAGTCTGGATAGGTGAATAACAGTGCTGATGGGAAAATACATGAATTTGGGGCTCGAACTGTCCCTTTAATTTAGGAAGCCCAGCTCCAGCGCTTTGAGCGCGCTCCAGCTCGATGGCTCTGCCAGCCATACGTTGTTAGTAACTCATTAAAGGCTCTCTCTGTCTCAGAGCTCCCACTGTGAACTCTGCTGCCTGGTCACGCCCACTGCTGCTCTCGCCCATAAATGTCTGTGTATGTTGCGTGTGTGCACGCGCACGTGTGGGTTTGGGCTCCCACGTCGGATACAGTTCAGCTTGGCAGAACACCAAAGTGACAGAGAAACTCAAACCCTCTTTCTGTTCGCTACAATCAGCCCTTTTCTTTCCCCTCAGTTTCCCTCTGTCCTCTCATTTTCCTTTCCTCTGCCCGCCATCTTTCTCTCCCACACAATAAAGTCTAGTGTTGCGAGTCGGGGCCTGGAGAGCATTCTGGAAAAAAGTGCACACACATCAGCAGTACCACATACTCTCCTCGTTTACACCGTGCTGGGTTTGAAGCTCGTGTGAATGAGTCCCTGTGTTGCTGTGTTTTCTCTCCCTGCAGGTCTCTCCTCCTCTTTGAGTAATCCGTCAATCCAGGCTTCCCTCAACAACTGTCAGCTGCAGTCTTCGCTCAGCAATCCCTCCATCAACTCGTCCCTGCGCCTGTCCAGCAACTCCCCCCGGCGAAGGCCAGCTCCCATCAGCCCCCTCACCCTGTCTCCTGGGGCCGAGCAGCGCAGGGGTCTGGCCAAGCAGCTGTCTCCGACCATGTCGCCCTCGCTGTCCCCCATCACACAGGTACACTCACCTCACACACAGGTTTCCCCTGACGAGAGGGAAGCCACCAGAAAAATGTTTAAACTGAACCGACATTCCCAGAGTTATTTCACTGTGTGAACGACTGCTGTCACAAAGAAGGATCCAAAATTCAACGTACAGCAAAGCATTTCCTCCAGGTTACTCATTTACATCGCAGCAAACACGCTGGTGTCATTGTTCTTCTCCTTGTTAAGAGTAATGAAGTAATGACACTACAGTCTGACTGAATGAGCTTCAGGTCTTTATTGGACTTTAGTGACTCCTGCTGGGTTTCTCTGTTCTGGATAGGGAGTCGCTTTGGATACCAGCAATATGCCAAGGGAGCCTCCTCCACCCTATCCGCTCTACCAACAACCCCAGCATGTAGTGGACCAGGGCCGCCAACGCCAGCAGCAGCAGCAGCAGCAGCAGCCCGTCTCTCCACTTCAGAGCATTCCACTAGACTTCAACACGAGCCAAGTGAGTGAAGAGCGTCTTTGTCTGTGTGCACACACACAGACACGGGGACACACACACACACACGGGGACACACACACACACACGGGGACACACACACACACACGGGGACACACACACAGACACGGGGACACACACACACACACGGGGACACACACAGACACGGGGACACACACAGACACGGGGACACACACACACACACGGGACACACACACACACACGGGACACACACACACACACGGGACACACACACACACAGGGGACACACACACACACACACGGGACACACACACACACACACACACAGGGGACACACACACACACACGGGACACACACACAGACACGGGACACACACAGACACGGGACACACACAGACACAGGGACACACACACAGACACGGGGACACACACAGACACGGGACACACACACACACACGGGACATACACACAGACACGGGACACACACAGACACGGGACACACACACAGACACACACACACACACACGGGACACACACACAGACACGGGACACACACACAGACACGGGACACACACAGACACGGGACACACACACAGACATACACACACACACGGGACACACACAGACACGGGACACACACACACACGGGACACACACACAGACACACATACACACACGGGACATACACACACACACAGACACACAGACACGGGGACACACACACACGGGGACACACACACACGGACACACGGACACACAGACACGGGGACACACACACAGACACACACACACAGACACAGGGACACACACACAGACACGGGGACACACAGACACAGGGACACACACAGACACACACACAGACACAGGGACACACACAGTCATGTCACAAAACAACAGTGTTTGCAGCGTATTATTGATTTTCATACGTTTTTGAGCAGAAATTGCTTTTGAACAGCTTCAGCGTTTGAGTTGTAACAGACGCGGCTGAGCCTTTATATTTATTATGGAGTCTGAACATCAAACAAGCCAGTGCAACACTGAGGCTGTAGTTGGATTTGTCAGTCAACACTTAATATGCAATCATTTTTTATGCAGATGTGTTCAGAAGCAGAAACACAAGTTTCATTTAGTTTCATTCTGTTTGAGCTTTTTGTCCTTTCCTGTGGTTACGGTTAAAGTGACTAAAGCAACATTATATATAATAATAATAAAGTCTGATATGTTGTAGCAGCACATGTCATCATGAATGAAATGAACTGATTTCCTTCTCATTGTAATGTTTTCTCCCTAATAGCCCAACAATTTGGCAGCTCTCTTCAGCGACCCCTTCATGGAGCCGCAGTTCTCTAATCGCCAGAACAAGATGGTCCCCTATCAGGTGACGACTGTTAAACCTGTAGATGTGCTATGAGAACCTCGAGTGTTTGGTTATTGGCACACAGATTCCAGTGTCTGTAATTGTTAAAAGATTGAAATATCTTCTGGGAACATTTTTCCTAAACAAAATCCTGCAGACTGCACGTGTGAAATCTCAAACAAAGATCAAACCAAATGTAAAGTGAGTGCAGTGTTGACAGGACAGATCAGGAGGATGTGACGTTTTTCTCGTTGTACATGAAACAGTCTGCCAGGGTGAACGTGACCCATCTCAGCTCCTTGATTCTTTCTGTTTTTCTCTCCAATGCCTTTTTTCTCTCCACCATCTGCCGGCTAGTTGGATCAGTTCGGTCTGTTGGAAAACACAATGAGCTCCACAGCAGGGGGGTCCTGCTTCGATCCGTCGTCCGCCTCCCTCTATTACTCGCAGGCTGCTCAGTCAGGGATGGGTGGCAGCCACGGCAGCCTGCAGGACCAGATGCACATGAGGTCCAATATGTTGTACTCAAACTGCAGCGGAGGACTGCCCAACATCATACTGACTGGTGAGTCTGACGGGGAGAGAGCCGCTGTCATGTCTGGATTAAAAAAATAAACACACACGGGTACGTAAAACAAACCGAACAGTCCGTGTTTTCCTGACACGCTGGACTGTTTGGATGTCCTGGTGCAGGAATCTGAACCAAAATTTTAAAAAACGTTTTTATCACTTGAAGTGATGACCGAGCCAGTTACACAGCCCTGTTTTTGTCACCCTTACTGTTTGCTATGACCAATATGTCACATTGTTATTAGTCTTACTTTTGTGGTTGTTGCTGTTAGTTTGAGTTAACAGCAGTCAGTGAGTTTGGCACAGGGAGTCCTCACCAGGCTGCCTGCTCTCCTTTTCGATTGGATGCTGTGCCACATTTTGGTGCTACTGTTTTCAAACAAAGTCAACATTTGGCTCATTCACGTTAGCAGAGCTAACGTCCTCTGTCAGGACGGTCCAGCATATCGTGACCAGAGCTGAGAGCTCTTCTGTTGGTCACAAGTTATTTTACTGCACCTCCCATTTTCCATCTGTCTTTACTGCTTTCGGTGGATCACGGAGCCCCTCCCATCTGTTAACCTGTCTCTTGTTATATGGCTTGCTAACATGAGCCACTGGCCTGTGCAGTTATGGGTGTTAGAAATCACCTGTTTGACAGGATGTTGTGTGTCATGATGTTTGCCGTGTTGCAGAGAGCTAATACAGCGCAGCCTCAGAAAGCTGCAGTGATTGTGCTGAACTGCAGTGACATTAGTAAATGTCACACAGCTGCGACCTTGAATTTTCAGTGTTCATTGAAAGCAAAGAATAGGAGAGCGTTATGCTGACGTTTCTCACTGAAGGGAGATGAACTCACTTTCATGTATGTGACTTTTACCTGTGCTGCTCTTGTGCTTGTTTTATTTCTTTTTGTCTAAGAAGCAAAGAGATGATTGGGCGTTATCTGCTTCTCTCTCTCAGACGACTCCAACCCCAGTCTGTCCAAGGACATCAGCAGTGCGCTCTCCACGGTGCCCGAATGTTTTGACTCAGAGGTAGGCTTCCCGTTGGAGGACGAGCTGCGCATCGAGCCCCTCAGCCTGGACGGACTGAGCATGCTCAGTGATCCTGACATGGTGCTGCCGGACCCATCTGTGGAGGATACTTTCCGCAGTGACAGACTCTGAATGTGAAGAGCACCACATGTCTAAAGAAAACACACACTCACACTCACTCACACACACACACACACACACACACACACACACACACACAAACACAGATTTGCAGTGTATAGTGTACAAATCTGAATCTGCATGCAAACAATCCATGTAGGGCCACTGTGCATGCATCCACTGCCACTAAGAAATGTGAAAGACGCCCACATGGTCATGCCCACTTTTGAAGAAGGAGACTTGTGAACAAACACTGTTTACGCCTGCTCTGAGCAAAGTTCCCCTCATGCACGCTTGAGCCTCCCCCGCCCCAACACACACACACAGACACACACACACACACATAGCCCCTCCCGGCCCGTCTCCACACTCAAAACCTCGAGGAAGTCCGACAGGAGCTCGAGTGCTCCCGCTCCTTTCACTCATCACCAGCTCACAACGCCCTACACCCACCCCGCTCCGAGCCATGGCAACGTCATCACCATGGTTACGCACCATAGCGACTCCGCCGCTGCTCCAAAAGGCGACGCGAACGCCAGCACGCGATTTACGTTTCTTCAAACGTACGAGTGGAGCTGCGATGAAGTCCGTTCAAACACCTGCACGACTTTGTTCTGCAGGAAAGTCAGATCCAGCTGTGCCGTGGCTGCAGAAGAAGTGAAGCTCACCGGGCTTTGAGCTTTGCAAATGTGTTTTGCATTTGGCGTCAGATGATTTTTGAGATGTTTGCCACAGATTTGTGAATACACGCTTACACACTCGTATACAAGCCTCAGCGTCAGTGTGACTAGAATGTATTTACCCACTCGACAAAAAGGGCAAACTGTTTACAAAGAGGACATTTTGATATTACTACTAAAGAGTTTAGATTTGTGAATTTTCTTACGGAGAAGTCTGATTCTGAGACGTTTTGTTTATTTGCATTTTTGATGGATCTCCACTTTCCTGCGTCACACGTGAGTGGGCTGTGACACTGGGACGAATCTGCTTCAAAGGAACCACACATTTGGAAGTCATGTGTACGTTCACTGCGTGTGATTTTATTTTACATTTTGTACCGACTTCTAATGACGCTTAAAAAAAAAAAGACAAGAAAAAAGGGGGCGGGGCATGCGCTGTGCTACTTGGGTTAATTATGTGTTTGTCTTCTGTAGCAGTACATAGCTCCCCTCCCTCCACCAGCACTCTGTGGCTGAAGCTGCTGAGTTGTTCAGGGGGCGCTCGATCACGTGGACTCCGGACTTCGTGTAACGTTGCACTTAACCTCTTTTGCACTAATTGATTCTCATTGTGTAAATTCTTTGTTTAAACCTACAAACCCAAAGAAACAGAATGAAGCCATCACTGAAGACTTTCTATGACTAAGTCTGTGTGTTCAGCACACATGCAGTTGTTGCAAAAGAGCAGCACGAGTTTAATTTTGATGCGAGATGAGTTTTTGTTTTCTGATTGAAAAGTTTTTTGCTCATATTTGCAGACGATTATGTAATGAATAAAAGTCATTCGGCTCCCTCTATTGTTTGTTTTAGTCCAAACAAAGGCTGTTGTTTGCTGCCTGCTCTTTTACCTATGCAACTTTTCAAAGAGTTTCAAAAACCTGTAGAACAGGTGCAACTTGTACTTTATGCAGTGTAACAAGGCTCGCCGGTTGACTCGATGGGCGGGCTCGAGTTTCCTACAAATTGCGATATTACATCTGTCCGGCGTCCACGGTGCGTGCCGACTCTCGTGAGAGTTTGCAGTGATTGATGCAAAGGAACCTGGAGGTGTCCTGCACTGTGTGGACTGTGGCTTCTGTCTGTGTGTCAGAGAGATTCAGTGTCATTATATTTGTCAAAATGAAAATGAAGGGGGGTGCTGGGGTTACACTGAGGTTGTTTTCTAAAGAGTTTATATTCAGTTACTTGCTCTCTCTTGTTAACTCTGTAAAGACGGTGAGTGAAGGAACCACACAGCAGTTTCTCCTCTCTTCGCTCTGATCCTCCCCCCGTCCCAGCCTGTTTCCTGCTGCCTTACTTCCTTCCTTTCTTGCATCTCATATTCCAGCAGGAGCCCGCGTCAGCTGATTTTAGCTTTAGCTCTGTTTGGTACTGACTGCCTGTGGTTCTTTTCCATCACTTAGTCTCACTATTTAATTTGTTTCTTTTTGGTGTCTTACTTTTTTCTGTTTTTCTTTTTTTTTTTTTTTGTTGCGTATGAAAATGTACAGTTCTGTTATTTAAAGAATGTTTTTGTCCACTAGTGTTACTACTATGTTTTTTTTTTTTTGTAATGTCATTTGAGTTTTTGTTTTTCCCTAAGATATAAAATTTTATTGGTTTGTATCATATGTCATAGTGCTTATCTTTCTGATTTAATATAAACAATAAAACTCTATACTGTGCATTAAGTTTAAATGTTGTCCTGGCGTTTCTGCTCCTGCCACCAGATGGCAGCAGTGTGGTGTACTTCACACTTACAGTCCCGCAAACCACACATGCTCGCTAGAAACCAACATAACTGTACTCTGTAAAGCGTTTAAGTCCCTTAAAGAGACGTCTGATTTTATTGGTTCCCTTTGTTTGTACCGAGGTGCTCCGTAAGGCTGCACAAACTAACACACCATCACTGCAGGAAGCCTCTTTAAGCCACAGCTAATTCAGCTGATTAGCTCAACACGTGCAGTTTCCTTTCCCCTCATGTTTTCTGTAAGTGGTCTGCAAACAACATTTGTTAGTGTCTGTCAGGATTCAAATGCAGATTATTTATTTACAAGTTTCCTCTATGCATTAATGTACACATCCCCACACACCATGATGTCAGAGGTCAGTGGAAAACCGTTTCACACTGATGGGAAGGGTTACTTGGTAGCTCTGAGTGCACAACATGTCAACCCTTAGAGCAGATGTGCTACGTTAGGAAACGACTGCACTGTTTCTATCAGAACAGGTAGCTGAGGCTGCAATTTGCATGGGATCGCCAAACACTGGAAGATAAAAGGTTGGAAAAATGGTCATCCACCTGATGTGTCTCAATTTGTGCTGCAACATCTGGATGATGAGGTCAGAATTTGGTGTAAACAAATGAAAGCATGACTCCATCTTGCCTGGTATCACTTGATCAGGTGCTGTAACAGTGTGGAGGACGTTGTCTTTACACACTTTGGGCTCCTTTTTACCAATTAAATCAATTAAACACCACAGCCTACATAAATACTATTGTCTCCTTTCATAGCCATCCCTTCTGATAGCTGCTTCCTGCAGGATATTGTGCCATGCCACAAAAATCTAAATGTATCAAACTAGTTTATTGAACTAGTTTCTTGTCCTTTTAGTTACATTTTAATCCAGTCGAATACATATCGTGGATGTGCAAAAATCTGCAGCAACTGTGTGATGCTGTCGTGTCAGTGGTGATCCAAATCTCTGATGAATGTTTCCAGCAACTTGCTGAAACTATGCCACAAAGACTTGAAGCAGTTCTGAATGCAAAAGGGGATCCAACCTAGTACTAGCGAGGTGTAACTAATGATGTGGATGCTGGTATCAAATAAAACATGGCCAAAGTTGCATTTAAGGAGATCTGTCATCTATGGTTCTGAGGGATTTTTTTCTTTTAGCTCCACATGACATCAACAATATCCTCACATTGAAAACTCAGTGCAGGCTCAGTTGTCTTTATGTTGTGAAGGTCGGCCACTCGAAAGAGCTCTAGATAAAAGGAAGGAGGACTGCTTGTTTAAATGATGGTGAATTGAGCGACTGCACAAAGGCCTGGTATAAGATTTTTAAAAAGGAGGATTTTGAACCCTGAATCATGCAAAGAATAAAAACATGAAGCTGTGAATGAGCACAATAGCGTAACGTTACTCTCGAGTGTCTGATGACTACAGTACTCGACCGAGTGCCGGCAGATAGACCTGTTCAAGTGTATTTAATAGCACTGTTGCTCTGTGTTTATACGTCCAAGCTGAAGTCAGATGGTAACAATTTGAACTCTAAATTTCAGCTGAAGCTGTTTTAGTCATCTCAGTGTGTTCGCCTTCTTTGTGCTCATCCTCACAGCTGCCGTAAGAAGATGGTAATACTAATTGTCGACTCTGCAGTAAACACTATTTCAGATAAAATGTGACTTTGTTGCCCCGCGGGGGATAATTACAGTGCCTGGAGCCACACACGCAAACAATATACACTTTACATAGCAGTGTGTAAGGACAGTGTGGGCCATGGAAACCAGCCAGGCCTCATATATCAGATGCAGTCTGGGAGTGAGTTCCCAAAACAACTACACACATACACACACACACACGCACACACACGCACGCACGCACGCACAGAGTAAGGGAGCTGAACAGATAATCAGTCCTCAGTCAGAGAGCTGGAGTAGCTCCACAGAGTGAGTCTGGGCAGGTCAGGATGCCAGCCTGAAATTCCTCTGAGGATGATGTTTGTGTTTGTGTGTGTGTGTGTGTGTGTGTGTGTCCAGCTGGTGGGAACCTGGAGGAGTACTGAACTGAGCTGCTGCCGAAAAGTAATTAATGAACTGGTTTAAGCTGCTGGCAGTCCAGCAGTGTAGCAGCTGATTTCTGTTTAAACCAGTTAAGAACAAAGTCGGACCTGGAGTCGTTAGCTGTTCACAAAAAGCCATATATTTATTATTTAATGCTACTTTGATACTTTTATCTCACACCAAAACTCGATCAGGGCTTTCTGGGTCTTTCAGCTGCATCTTTGTGTAAGGATGAGGTTTGTTGTGTACACAGAATAATCCTTAAAGGATTCATGTTTTCCGATGCAGTCAAAAGTTTGCAGCAGTTTGTTTTATATAACTTTGTGTCTGCAGTGAGTTTGGGTGAGATTTTTGAAGGCAAGCTAAAAAGAGGAGACAGGGGACCCATGGCCTACATCAGGATGTCATTACTCTGAAATGGAAAGAGTCACAACTAAAAGGTGAGCTTAGTATAGGATGCAATCGTAGAAGTCATGGCTCTCCATGTCCAGTTTGTGTCACACTCTCCACGGTTGTAACTCCCCATGGCGAGTCGTTTGTGTGTCTGCAGACAAATCAGCTTCTTCCATTAAAACTACTGGCAACCTGCTAGTGATTAAAGCACTGTGTATAGCAGTGTTTGGCAATCAGCTGCATCCAGGAACCACTAAATGGGATACACACCTTCCCCTCATTGCTGGTGGCTGACCAGTCTGTGTGTGGCTGCAGTGTAAGCTGATTTACTATCAGGTAATATTATAGTTTGAATCTCACGATGCTCGTCAGTCATCTCAAACATTTGCTGAACTATTTAAGACCTTTTTTGCTTTGAGGTTCTGATAAGGTCAGACAGATTTAATGCTGTCGGAGGTTTGTCTTTTCTAGGTTTGTGCACACGATGATGTTGATTTGCATGATGGTTGTCAACAACCAATGACCTCTGTTCCCTGTCTACGGCTCTTGTGTCGCCTGCTTTTTCTCAGAAACACACAAAAGCAGCTGTGCTTCTGCTCCATTATTCATTTCCACCCAGAGCATGATGGGAAATTCATCAAAATCAATCTAGTTCTATCTTCCCCCAGAAAAATTACACGTTGACTTTCTTCAGTGCGTGTTCAGAATTTCATGTTTGCAGTGGATTATTTCATCACGTGAAGCATTTCTCTCCATTATTGTGCCGTTTTGTTTTATGTTCCATATTATGACCCAGAGGAAACCAGAGGTGCTGCACTTAAAGTTAACTCGATCACTGAACCACAAAGCGTCCTGTGATATATAAAGAAGCTCCACTCTGTTCTGTCTGTTGCATTTAAATTCACTCTGGCTGTTTGTTTTCAGCACTCTTCTTTTTCCCCTCTGGCTTCAGTCTAACAGTTGCTCCTTTTACTGCTAACAGTCAGAAAGCATTCGTGACTTCCACCGGCCTGACTTTGTGCTACGACCACATGTTAGGCCATGTTTGTGTGGCTCAGTGAGCCCGGCTCGTCCCCAGCATTAATTCCAGCACAGAGAAAATGTTAAGATGTCCCCCAAATGTCTCTGGAATGAAGGACATCATAAAAATCTCTGCAGGTCTTAATTGGAGATAATATATAAGACTGGAGATTACCTGTGAATTTCAGGATTGGGACACCTCCATACATGTTATTGTCTATGTCTTGTCCATATATGTGACCTCTCCTCTGAGGCCTTCAGCAAACAGCAGCCATCTGCTGCTGTCTGTTAGAGACGTGGTCAAAGCCACAGTAAATGAAAATCAGGCAAATATAACCGGAGATTACCTGCATGTGACACACTCCACTCTCTGTTTAACAAAACTCAGCCAACATGCAGCAGCAGTGTTTATTATCAGTCCCTCATCACAGTGTAGCTTCAGTATATTTGCTTCTATGTTTGGCACCATGGCTCTGTTCCACCATTCAATGTAGGCCAAGCTTTAGCTGTCAGGCAGACGTCCTCACATTTGACCACTATTTTGGTTCATGGTTCACCAACTGCACGATGCAAAGAAGCCCGGCCCATCGCAGCTTCTGCCGTTCTGTGTATTTGGTTTTCTCCAGCAGCTCGTGGCTGATTCTCTCCATCCTAATTCCTGTGGAGACAGTAAGGGTGAACTTCGTTCTTCAGACACTTCTTCTGTGTTTTGAAAAAATAATGGCACAATTTGTCATGAGTTGTAGTTTATTCGAGACTGTTTTTACCTTATTTTAGGACCTAACAAAGACCAGGAGATTTCTACGTATTCTTAGAATGTAAAGCTTCTTTTTTAAATGGACGTGTACTACAGTTGGTGTGATTTGGGTTCTTTTCATATTTAATTGGTTTGATGATGCAGCTGTTGTTAGATGCCTGTATAGCAGTGTTCTGCCACCAGTGTTGGTCTTCTCCTTTCTAAAGGCTTGCTCATTGCACCCACTAACAAACTCTTTAGTTCCCATCTGGCCTGAATGCTTGTGATCTGTATTTTTAGGTTTCTTGTGGCCGGGGTGGCAGGGCAGGCACACCTCTGGCATTGCATGTTGCGGGTGACTGAAATAGACTAATCCACACAACAGCAGCAGGATCCTGGCTGAACGGGCTCAAATAAACCTGGTTCCCAGAAGAGGATGAGGAGCAGCAACATCATCCCGATCCACGACCTGCCTTTGTGAACGGAGCTTTGGATGTGGCTTTTGTTTACATGCTTTTGTATGTTATTCTCAGCCAACAAGTACAAAGCACATTCGGGCTCTGTGGGAACATTTGCTAGCAGCAAGCCAATCGAGGATGACTTTGTTGACTGTGTGTTTGTGAAGTTATTCTACGTGCGTGTACGAGTGGATTCCCCCTGCACCTGTGTTTGAGGGCCCGTGGATGTTTGTTTTGAGACACTGAGACGTGTTTCTTAGACTACCGTGTCGCTGGCATAAACACAGCTTCTCCGCTGCATCTGTGCAACCTCAGCTAAGACGAGCTGTGTTTATCTACGTGTTTATGACTGAGCAAAGGAGAGACTCCATGAGAACGTCAATGAGACGGCAGATGTTTCCCATCTAGACACCTTGTTTATACTGACAGGTTACTGACCCGTGTGACTTTACAGCGGAAATACAGTGTTTACTATCTCACTTAGCGTGCATCCCCAAATATCCATCATGCCTCAGGTGGGTCCATTTCTTCTGAGATATAGCTCCTGGGTTTTTTCCAGTTTCTCAGAGAGATGCATGGTCTGACTTTGGGCTGGATTTGCTGAGACGCCCATTCCTGGGAACGTAGTGGCATCCAGATGTGTTAGTACACATCTGGATGCCCAAACTGCCACTTTTATAGAGATGCTCAACCTCAGCAATGGTCAGTTAATCAGATGCATTTGATTAGCAGCACCTGGCTGCTAATGACAGTCTTAGTTCCCATGGAGGCAGTGAGGGTGGACTGCATACATCCTGTGAAAACATTATTGTTAGCACTGACTGCGTGTCCTTACAAGCGCCTGAGACCCCAGGACGCAACGCTGTAGGTCATTTGTGCAAGTTCCCGTTATGATTTACACTCGTGTTTTTAAAGTCAAGGGAGAGTTTATGATCGTGTGAATAAGTTGAGAGAAATGTGCACAGAGTTTTGAGACGTGTGTTGTAACCAAACAGTGAGTGAAAATGAAATCATAAGGCGAGCGAAGCATGAAAAATCCTGGTCGAATGCTGGTCAAGCTTTCTGCTGAGCATTGGGCGCGCTGTCGGACATGTGGACCGTGTGGATTGGTGACCAGCATTCCTTACAAACAGTATATCAACAGTTATGCTTTCACTCAGCGAGCTCATACTGCCTGCAGATCTTCTTGTCACGGAGATTTCCAACCATCCCACAGGCCACTGGTTGGTTTTCTAGCCTGCATCCAGTTCCAGCTTAATGTGTTCATGACTAGCTTCTCAAAATAATCATATAAGTAGACAAATACACCGATCATACATGACAATATTACCACTGACAGTGAATAACACTGATTGTCTCCTCATCATGGCACCTGTTAGTGGGTGGGATAGCACTGACCAAAACAGAGATACAACAAGAGAACATCAATTAGTAGGGATAGTGAAAACGACTGTTTACGTTTGTTAGTCACTTGGCTATGATAGTAAACAGTAGACACTGATGTAGCTGACTGAATCTTTTGGACTGTTTTCAGCACAATATTAATTAGTCATTGTCAGCTGTTGATTTGTCCTGTTCTCATTGTCTGACGAATTATGATGGCTGTTGTGTAGCCGTTTGCATACTATGCATACTCTCTCTCTCTTCATATATATATGTGTGTGTGTGTGTGTTTGTTTCTCTGGTGAAATTCAGAATGGTTTCGACAACAGTTTTATGTTAATGTACAATCTTTAATATGTTTTGTGTGTGTCTGTGTGTGTGTGTGTGTGTACAGCTAAACCTGGGTCTGTGGCTCACTGAGCCTTGGCCCCTGTAGGACCTTATTCTTGGGGGGGGCTCCCCTTCCCTGTTGCTGAGCCTCAGGTCTTCGGCACTCTTGGGGGGCTTTGGACTCTCTGGCTCCTGGGGGGGTGCTGTTGTACCTCCCTGTGCTGTGTGTTTTGCTGCAGATGCAGCAGTTGGAGTCCCAGTGTGTCTCTTTTTCTTTTTCTATTCCTCCGCCTGTCTTTTGCCACCCTGGCCTCCACCTCCTGTCCACTCCAGCATAGTACCTCATAGTAGCAGGTAATAATCAGAATAATAAAATAAACAAAAGAAAACCACTAATAAGAGGAGCCTGCATGGAGCACTCCTCTTTGTTGCTGTCTTAAAGACATAAAGACCTGGATGGCCGCTAACTTTCTGCTTCTTAATTCAGATCAAACTGAGGTTATTGTACTCGGCCCTGAAAATCTTAGAAATATGGTATCTAAGCAGATTCTTACTCTGGATGGCATTACCTTGGCCTCCAGTAATGCTGTGAGGAACCTTGGAGTCATTTTTGACCAGGACATGTCCTTCAACGCACATATTAAACAAATATGTAAGACTGCTTTCTTCCATTTGCGCAACATCTCTAAAGTTAGAAATATCCTGTCTCAGAGTGACGCTGAAAAACTAGTTCATGCATTTATTACTTCCAGGCTGGACTACTGTAATTCTTTATTATCAGGATGTCCTAAAAACTCGCTGAAAAGCCTTCAGCTGATCCAAAATGCTGCAGCAAGAGTCCTGACAGGGACTAGAAAGAGAGAGCATATTTCTCCTGTTTTGGCTTCCCTTCATTGGCTTCCTGTTAAATCCAGAATTGAATTCAAAATCCTGCTCCTCACATACAAGGTCTTAAATAATCAGGCCCCATCTTATCTTAATGACCTTGTAGTACCATATCACCCCATTAGAGCACTTCGCTCTCACACTGCAGGCCTACTTGTTGTTCCTAGAGTATTTAAAAGTAGAATGGGATAAAAAAAAAATAAAAAAAAATGGCCTGCATTTGTATAGCGCTTTACTCAGTCCCTAAGGACCCCAAAGCGCTTTACACTACATTCAGTCATTCACCCATTCACACACCCGTTCACACACTGGTGATGGCAGCTACATTGTAGCCACAGCTGCCCTGGGGCGCACTGACAGAGGCGAGGGTTAGGGAGGCAGAGCCTTCAGTTTTCAGGCCCCTCTTCTGTGGAACCAGCTTCCAGTTTGGATTCAGGAGACAGACACTATCTCTACTTTCAAGATTAGGCTTCAAACTTTCCTTTTTGCTAAAGCATATAGTTAGGGCTGGACCAGGTGACCCTGAATCCTCCCTTAGTTATGCTGCAATAGACGTAGGCTGCCGGGGATTCCCATGATGCATTGAGGGTTTCTTATTCACTCACTATGTGTTAACAGACCTCTCTGCATTGAATCATATCTGTTATTAATCTCTGTCTCTCTTCCACAGCATGTCTTTATCCTGTTTTCCTTCTCTCACCCCAACCAATCACAGCAGATGGCCCCGCCCCTCCCTGAGCCTGGTTCTGCCGGAGGTTTCTTCCTGTTAAGAGGGAGTTTTTCCTTCCCACTGTCGCCAAAGTGCTTGCTCATAGGGGGTCATATGATTGTTGGGTTTTTCTCTGTATCTACTGTACAATATAAAGCGCCTTGAGGCGACTGCTGTTGTGATTTGGCGCTATATAAATAAAATTGAATTGAATTGAATTGAATTGAAATGTGTTTGGCACAACAAAGCATTCAGACCATGATTCTGCTTGCTAAAACTGCCGAACAGGTTAAAAAAAAAAAAGGAAAAATGTGCAGGGTAAGGATTTGGGCCAGTTGGAGTTGTGCAAGAATCAACTGTGCGTGTGTGTCGCTTACCTGGGCAACACTTGGCTCCAGTATGCAGTATGGAGGAAGGCAACCAGTATGAAGGTTTGGACAATGTTCTGTTGGGAACCCTTGGGTCCTGCCATCCATAAGGATGCTACTTGCATGCATGAGCTGCAGATCAAGTAGAGCCTTTCATGGGAACGGTCCTCCCCGATGGTTTAGGAATGGTTTGAGGAACACAACAATGACTCAATTGTATCAACCTCCAAAATCCCAGATCTTAATCCAGTCGAGCATCTGTGGGACGTGCTGGATAAACAAGTGCGATCCATGCAGGCACCACCTCGCACCTTACAGGACCGAAAGGATCTGTTGCTGACGTCTTGGTGGCAGATACCACTGCACAGCTTCATGCTCTAGTGGCATCCATGGCTGGAAGGGTCAGGGCAGCAAAAGGGGGAGCAACACAACATTAGGCAGCAGGTGGTGATGTTCTGGCTGATCGGTGTATTCTAAGTTTTTGTTTTTCAAGGCATATGCTCGTGTTGCTGTTTTTCCACATGAGCTATTAAGAGCAGCATGTGGCTTGTTTGGTTTCTGTACATAAACTCCTCATGCAGATGTTCAGCCTGTTCTTACAGGATTTGAGTGGCCCAGTAAACTGAGTGGATGATATTTATCCATGGCTTCGAGTGGCTTTCTGTGCATGTTATTTTCCCCTATGGGAATGCGGTATTGTAAATTACACGACGGCTGCATGTAACAGCTCGTATTCTAATGAGCTGGTTGATGAACAAGCTCGACTGTGCGCTCGGTGTCTGCACTGCTACACACTCTCTTTTCCTGCCAGCACTAAATCAAAGTGGCTGATCCCTCTGCTCTGTTTATGAACTTTACTAGCCCCATGCATCAAAACCTCACCGCCTCAGTGAGTGTCTGCTCACCACATAATCCTGCCACAGCCATTAAGCCAGGGCCACATATAAAACATGTCACAACACCACATCACATGTATGTGCCGGTGTGTTACCCAGGTGACCGATGACAGATCGAGATGAAAGCAGGACGTTCCTGCACGCTCTTTAAGTGTTGTTCTACCTCCACTTGAATTCAAATCCCACCCATGCTGACAGCCTGAGGCTTCTCGTCGTCCATTTCATGCCTATGAACTCTTTTATGAATAAAGTGAATTCAGTCATTCTCCCTGAAACAGTCTCTTTATCATTATCTTTATTATCTCATGTTGTCACAAATATGATGCTTTCAGTTTCTTTCCCCAAACACGCAGCTGGATAGTGTAGTGGTAAGACCACAAACCTTTGGAGCGGAAGTCGCAAGTTCGATTCCCTCCCAGTATCCAGTAAGAGCTGGGCCCCCTATGCCAAAAAAGCAACAAGCCCTGGAATGGCACGGCTATGACACATTTCACTACATTTCACTCTGTATGTGACCAATAAAGCTTGTTTCACCTGTCTGTGGTCATCGTCATACATGTTGGGGACACTGTTTATGGTGAACCTGCCACTGCCCTCTGAGGCCTTCTCCAAAGCACAGCCTCAATTCATGCTCAACCATCTATTATCTGCTAGAAACGCTGTCAAGCCTAAATGAGGACGTGGTCCCAGCGAGTTAAAACACTCATTCCAACCACTAAAGTCAGCAGTGAGGGGTGCATCACTTCTGTTATGGTGTTTGGGGTATTTTGCTGCCATAGTTTGAGTCTAAACACAGCAAAGCAAAACATTTATAAAAACAGACCTGCAGTTAAATTAAAACCCACCTACTGCTCTGGCTGTCATGCACGGGCTCTTCATTAATGGGATTCATTAATAAAGATAAGGGGTGACCCTCAGCTTTTTCCAAAATGTGTTAGCACATATTACTCTGAGTTGAGCACAGTGTCAGCTAAACAGTATGAGCTTCACTGTTACCAGATTTCAGCCAAATGATTGCCTACAGGAGATTCTGGGATGGTACACTAGGACAAACTCTGCACCGCGATCATGGAAACTCCACAGGCAGGAATTTCATTTGGAAGAATCACACTCCATCCATCCAGTCCTGCTCTGAAGATCCTGGAGGATTCATGCTAAGCTTAGAAGTGACCTGTGCTGATATCCACCTTGAAAACACATCATATTATTACTGTTATTATTGCCTTTAAATCAAGACAAGCACTAGAATGGTCCAATCATGAGCAGATTTTAAAAGATGCTTGTAAACAGAACTTTTCAGCCAGATCACAAAACCCAGCCTACATTAAAACCACCTGCCAGAACGGCTGTAACCCACTGAGGCGTGGACAAGGGGACCTCTGAGACACCACAGGGATGCTGGCAGCACATCCTTTGGGTGCTACGGGCTGGGAGTGGGTGTTGTTGCCATGTGTGAGTGTGCTTTGACTGCTTAGGTGAATGAATGAGGGTGACACAAGTTTCATGTGTCACAGCAAACTATTGCACTGTAATGAGGTCATCAGTGCATTTATAAAGGACATGCTATAAAGCAGAATTGCAGTGTGAAAAAGCTCAGTAGCAGTTTCTGATTGCTCCATACGAATAATAGATTATATTTTTTTTATTCCCCCAGCTCCCCCCTGCGGGCGGTCTATCCTCCAAGCTCGGGTCCTCTACCAGAGGCCTGGGAGCTTGAGGGTCCTGCACAATATCTTAGCTGTTCCCAGGACTGCGCTCTTCTGCACAGCCAGAAGTCTTTTGTTATTACCTTGAGGCAACTGTTGGTTGTCATGCTGTATACATGAAACATAAGTAATAAAATAAGATATAGTCAATGAAGATTTTCCAAAGCTCTAACCCTGTGGTGTGCTGGCTTCTGATATTTGCATTTAAAGGCTTCTCTCTGGAAGCAGCACTCCTTTTTGTCTCTCTTTGTGTTTGCCTTAAAAGATCGATGCTACATACGTGCACAATGACATTAATCACATGACAAGATTCATGAAAATCCAAAATAAGACACTAAAATGATGCTATTCACCTTGAGAGCTGCTGTCTGTGCTGGGCTGTGAAATCTGAGTTCTGCTTTGGCATCCTTTGAGAACCAGCCAACATTTCAACAGTTTGCATTGAAAGAAAGTGCCAATCATCGGTGTGACCCTCGTACAGCCAGTGGTCCTCTGTGCTGGGAGCTGCTGTTTACTTTTTCTTTCTATGTTGAGGAACATGCTTAGAAGCGGTTCTAGATTAGACGCCGGCACCGCGCTGGTGGAACGGGGATATAATTTGTTTGGCCTGCTCCCTGCCCCAGTTCAGCTCTTGATGTGCAGGTATTCACCAGTATTTGTTAAAGGTGCTGTATCTGTCAGATTTACAATATGGATTTTCTCTAGACAGCAATAAAACTGTTAAAGAAGGCCGACACACCTGAAGAGCTTCCTAGCAGCAGCTGTGCCAAGGCTGCATATAATGTGTATGATTTCTCACAGCACCTTCCACAATCTTTCATCAGCGCTGCTGCGTGAAAGCCAGTCCTCCCATCAGCTTCTCCATTCGTCCTGGCCGCCTGCCAAGCTCAGTAAAAACCTGAAAGAGAGGCGAGGAGCGGGGGTGGAGGGGAGGGGTGGAGGGTGGAAGTGCAGCCCTCCATATCCCCCTCCTAACCCCCAACCCTCCTCCTCACTAATATCTCTGAGGAGCGGGAAAGTGCCTCCTCACCTCAGAAAGCTCTTATTAGAGGGGAGAACATAGTAAGCTGCCAAAAGCAGGCAGAGAGAGAGAGAGCGTGCACGTGTGCGTGAATGTGATGATCACTGTAAACACTCGGCTATCGGTCTCTCGGTAAACACACGGAGTACTAAAGTGTGCTCTGTAATGATGGGGGAACTATAGGGAGGGCGTAGGAAAATCTCTCTACAAGCCGGGACAAGCATCCAGACCTCGGAGCGCTTAACTAATCATTATATACACGAGTGCTGAGGAGCTGCTTACTGCCCACGGAAACATTTCTATCACATATGACTGATAGGCAACTTGAAGCTGTTTAGAGCTGCTTAAATACTTTCTGAACCAAGATGAAGACGTTAAACATTTATGCTTTTTGTCTAACTGCATGGAGCCCTTTGACTGATTACTCTTTGTAGAGAAATTTGAAGAAAACAGAGAGTTTCACTGTAAATGAAACCCAGAAAAGGACCAGTTCCAAAGCACTTCATACCAGTACTAGCTTTTTTATGTGAGGGGAGGGAAGAACCATGACCTTCTCCGAGCTTCTGTAATAATTTGTTCTTGAACTTGTGATCTGAGTTTTCAGGGACTGGCACCAGCACAGCCCTATTGGAAAAAAGCAGCTCTGAGCAGTGCTTGTATGTAGTTACAGCATTGTGTTTAGGCAGTCCAGATTCCACCATCTGTTTGGCACACATGAAAACTGGTCAACAGCAAAAACTTGCCTTAATGCTTCGCTTCAGGCAAACAAAGTGTGGACTGAGAAGATTGATGATGTCGGCATGGTTTCGACCGTGAGTCCGTTTTCTGTTAGCTTGACGTTTAAAAGATTCAGACCCACACAAAAACTTGGTGGTGTGTTGTGGCTTTGGGCTGTTGCCACTTTGTCCCATCCTGCTGTGTACACATCAGCCGCCTTTTATCTTCTTAAGTGCGATGCTGTGGTCCACTGGAGTCTGTGATGGTTAAACCAAACATGCCTTATTTAGTCTACCCTCACACTTTAACGTACACTCTGTTTGGCTGCCGATGGCTTCCGCCTCTCTGATGCTTCAGATTTATGACTCATTTTGTCTACAAGTCAACATTTGTAGGTTTCTCATGTTTTTTGGCATCTGTAATGTTTACAGGCACCATGTATGACCCTGTATGGTCAAAAATACGCTCAGTACCAGAGCTGAGAGGTGAGAGCGCTGTCCTGTTTCCTCTGGTATGTCTGCATGGCTCCAGATGATAGCTCAAGGTCGCGTGTGGAAACTGAAGCACAGCTCCGATTAACTGTAGCTGTCTCGGCTGAGCATAAAGGGAGTGTGCTCCGAGTTCACAGAAAGGCCGTGTGGTTGCTCCACTATCCCTAAGTTATGCCAGTTGTACCACTGCACAAGCGGTGCAGGAAACTGGAGATGACCTGGATGTTACTGTCTCATTGCAGAAAACACTCCAACTGTAACATCAAACCTGCTAAATAGGAGCTTTGGCACGTCAGACATAAAGCACAGTGGGAGACAAAAGGAGAAGCCTGAGGGATACAGTTACACACAGGTCCAGAGGAAGAGGGGTTTTAAATGTGCCTGTAAAATAAAAAGAAGAAACTAAGACTGTTTTGAAATGATTAAAGGTGTCCTGACATGTCGATGCAGAGGTCTACCTTTCTGAAGGAGTCACCCTCTGAAACAAGGAGTCACAGAGGGTGACGTGATGTGGAGGAATTAATGGAAGATGAAGGCAATGAGAACGGGGCGAGATGAAAGAGGCAGTGATGATAAAAGGCCTGAGAGGAGGAGGATGTCGCAGATACTGATTTGTTATTTTTATGGCTGTGCGGGCTCTTAGACACAGTTTCATTTTTCAAGTTGTTTTAATGCCGTTTTATTGAACTGAAACAAACACCGATCGATGAACTGGTTTATGAAACATACAGGTTCAATCCAGTTCTTTGCCTCTTTTTGTTTGTTAATACCAAATAAACTGTATAAATGTTACATCAATATAACATGCTAAACTCATAAACTCATAAAAAGTCACACAGACTGCTTGTTGTTACCTGGCTCACTGTAAGAGGATATATCAATAGCATATAACACGTTTACATCTAACATGTAGGAATGCTGTAAAATAGGAGTGTCTGATTATTTTGGACAAGAAGTTAAATAAAGATTTACACCCTTTTTATTATTCCTAAAATTGCATAAAGATGGAGGATCCACGACTAATGAGACGTCGAAATAAAGTCACGTTTCTTCAGCAAATGTATGTTTGTTACTTAAGAGTCTTTCCCTTCTGACCTGGAGCAGGTAATCCTGGATTACCAAGGTAACTAAACAGAAACAGACAGTCTGCAGACTCACAGTGTGTTGATTCTTCTTTGTTGTTTTAAAGAAATCTTTGCCTTTGTGGTCCTTGCTGTTTTTGTAGGGAAATGTAAGGCAAAAGAAGATTCCCAGACCTAACTGTGGTCCCCATGTTTCATGTATCAGCCCTCTGAGGTGCACACAATCTTGTGAAAAATATTTTTTTTATTAGAGCAATAACTTGAAGTATCGTCTAACATTAGATGGACTTGGGTTTGACTCTAGAATACTTTGGTACACAGAAGAGCTCACGGTCAGCGCAGTGACTGAAAGGTGCCCAGTTCATATGAGGTGCTTGAGCTTTCTCTTCACAACCTTTACAAAGCTGTTCAGTCTTTTGTTGTAATGTCCGAGGTTTTCAAATTTAACATGCTAACTAAGGCCTGCCAAGAATGAGATCGCTTGCTTTTTCCCTTTTTTTTAAACATTACACAAGCTGGCCCTGGGGTGAATTTTCTGGGACATCCACACCAAGAAAGGAGTGGCAGCTGTCTTGCTTTCCACCAGTGAATAATCCCTCTCACTGTACAATGATGAACTTCAGACTGTTTGGAAATGACCTTTTAGCTTTTCACAGATTGATGAGCAGCAACAATTACTTCTTTAAGATCGCCGCTGATGTCTTTCCTCCCTGGCATTGTGGTAACACACACCTGATCGCTCAGCAAAGTGCCAAAACTTCTGCTTTAATAGAAGTGCTCACACCTCCCAGTGCTGGCTGCTGCTTACCCTCTTCACCTTACTGCTTTCCTATTCCTGTGGAAGCAGGAAGAGTAAACTCCGTTTTTAGACACTGCTGAATTTTGGCTTTAATCAATAGTACTGTAGCAATACTGTAATAGGTCAAGTGTTGTAATACAGCTGAGGTTTTATTTACCTCATTTTAATACTGGACGAAACCCGAGGATGAGGAGGATGACTTGTACATTTGAAGGAAGAAGATATTTTCTTCAAATACAGTTAAAAATATTTTAACTATGTAAAAATGTAACAAAAGTGCTTTTGAACTACAATAATAAATGCTTTCAGTGTTACATTTGCCCCCAAGCTCTACTTTCTTCTTGATTTATATCATAAAATTGTGTTTTTACTGAAGATATTAAATGGTACTGTTATAGTGCAGACATATATGTTCCTTCAAAGATGTCTGTTGTGAAGCTGCTCCATTTCCAAAGTTGAACTGATCTTACTGAGGTGAAGGGACGGTAGGTTTTACCGCCTCTGACGGGCTGCTGTGCTGTGACGGGGAGAGAGGCGTGTTCACGGCAGGAATGCCGTGCTCAGGTGGAGAAAGAGAGAGAGAAGCAAAGAGAGAGAGAGACACGGACACACCGACACAACAGCAGCAGCCGAGCTGTGGACAAGTGGGACACGGCTCGTGGCCCCCCGTACTCCTGAGAAGTCGTCTCCGCTCCTCTGTGCGCACTTTGGCCAGCCGGAGAGGAAGGTCACGAATAACAGAGAGGAAAGTGCCACCGGCGCTACCTGCTGCTGCTGCGGCCACAGCCAACCAGGAGTCACCTGCCGGGAGGCAAAAGTGCATTTTAAACATAGTTGTAGGACTACATTGGAGTCGTGGAAGATGTTCCACGTGGCTGATGGTTTATAAGAAACTCTTTTTTTAAAGGACGAAGGGCCCTTCGTGTCACTTTTTGCACTTGAGCGTCCAGCAAAGGAGGTCTTACAAAAATTAATGTATTTATTATTTTCAGGCTTTACTTGTAACTGATGTCATGTGTTTGGGGAAGTGGGACGCAGCTGTTTGGATGGACAGGCACTGCAGCTGAGAGAGAGTGAGAAAGACGAGACTTCCTTCAGAGTGTCTGCTAAAAAACAGCGAAGGCAAGAAGGAAGAAGCCTCCAGCAGACGCAGGGACATGGATGGTATCGCTGGCTCTGAAATCCGTGTGTCGGCGCAGTCTGCAGATTGGGTGCACAGGGCGTCTGAGCCGTGACAGTTCATCATGACAGAGAATCCAAACTGCACCTGACATCGAATGTAACGTTACCGGAGCCCACTCCACTACAGGATCCGCGATGTCCTCAGTCCAGACGAGGTAAGAACGAGGGGCTGTAAATGATCTCGCTGATCAAGTTTAGCTTCCACCCGCAGGTGGGATTAAGTTACTGTGATTTCTAATAAGACTCCAGCTTTGATGAGAGGTGACAAATTTCAGAGAAGCAACGTGGAGCCTGTCTGTCCTCTGATTGAGCTGCATTTGAAGGAGGAAATATGTGGTGGCTTTAAATATTTACCTTGAGTTGTTTTTTTCTTGCAAGGAGCTGCAAAGCCTTGAACATTTCTTGCACTGCATTGAAGGATGGGAGGTGATAAATTCCAGGGACAGTTGAGTTTTTTTCTTCCCCAGTGGGTTGGTTTGTTTGTTTTGTGGTTTGCTCCATTCCAAGAAGTTCAAGGAAAACTTGTGCTGTGGGACATCTTTTCTCAGTTGTTTTGGTGCATATTTGAAAAAGCTTCGTTGCTCAGGTGCTTCTGTGTTTCGCTTTATTTGGTTTGTGCATTTGGTTTGACTTGGAGCAGCTTAGTTGATCCTGCAGTCGCCTGTGAAGCCAGGGGCAGAAGTCATATCCAGTCTGCTGTAGGCTACTTCCTACCAGAGGGTGAGGTAATCCCCCTGATATTACAAGTCCCGACTCCACATTCCACACGCCCTGATACTCTACCTTTATCTCCTAAATGTCACTGCCTATAAATACCCTGGTAATATTTTATCTAATCCTTACCCTGCAACAGAGAACACAAACACAGAGGACTGCAGAGAGACTCAAACTTTGCAAAGCTTTTTTCATATCTGCCTTTCAAATGGACCTGGTGTGCACTTGATGCCGTGCATCAGGACACATTTGTAGGACCGCTGTCAGCCAGGCTGGTGTGCAGCAGGAGAAAGAGGAGAGAAAGAATTGGCTCAGGGCACATTTTCTATGTCGGGTAACTCTTCAGAGGAATGTTTGTTTGGGAAGGAGCTGTCAGACTCATGAACAGGTTTAATCTTCTTACCATGGAACACTGAGCATATAGCTTCAAAACGAGGACACTAATTTGGTGTAACATGCAACGATGTCACTCTCTCCTCCGGCAAGGAATTTCAATCCCTTTCTCTCGCCTGGGATTTGCGCTTTAAGCACTAGAGAAAGACATTAGTGTTTTTTTTTAAGTGGCTCTTTGTAATTGATGGATTGTCCTTGATGTGTAATGAAAGACAAAAAGTTATCCAAACATCAGTTTTCTTCTAATAAACACAATGTTCTTAATATAACAGAGGCAAAGCTGAGGTACACGATTTTGCACTCCAGTGTTCATTTTTGCAGACATGTTCTGCAATGGCCTCTACGTGCATATAACGCATCTGGTCCATGATGAAGATTGAAGGTAGTTTTTGAAATTATGAAAATCTCTCCAAGTTTTGTAATGTTTTTGGCTGTAACTGCTAGAAGCAGGTGATAGTAGACCCAACATTAAAACCACTGGAACCAAGAACCATCAGTGATTATCAGGGATAATCACTGATGGTGATACGGGCAACAAGTGAACGGCAGTGCTTGAAATGATGGAAACAGGAAAAAATGGGGATAATGATCATAGAGACTTTAATAAAGGCTATATTAGAAAATCATAGTAGCGCCAAGAGGGCAGGTCTTGTGGAGGGTACCCTGTATCCCACGGTTACTAGCTTCAGAGAGCCGTGATCAGTAATGGCCATGGGGAGATTTTTGCTCTTCTAAAAGACTTGCTAAAAATGTAAAGGCTGCTAAAAAGTTTATGGAGCAAGTGCAGACCTCCAGGAAAATGTGGAAGTACCAACAACAAGCAGTTTCTCTAATGGCCACATGAGGCTGGCTCCAAAAGTGAGTCAGTCCCCAAAGGCTGCCATGTTCAAATGCCAGATGTTTTAGGTTTAAAAAGCATGTTTACAGCCTGGAGCAAAAACCGTTTCAGCCTCTTTCTATTGATAAAGTCTCCCTCCATAATAACTGTACAGGAGCTGGATTTTTTTAAAACTCACCTGTTCGGATATTTAAAATGCTGAAAGTTGGTCACCATTAATGGACGCAAATAAATGATGTAGTCCAGGCTGAGCGGAGTGCCCAATGAGGCCTGGGTTTGCTAGGCCTCACCTCTACTAACTCTAGTTCCTGAACCGGTCATCTCCACTCCATTTTTAATGGAAACATCTCACAAATGAAGTGACCTGTTGTGTAGTACTGACCATCCATGAAATCTGTGCCTTCAATTTGGTGAGTGAAATTCGAGTATCTTTTTAGCTTGATACTAATTAGCAGATCTGTGCACCTACACTTTTGCCTGTGAATGCAGCTCACTAGCATTAGCTGATAACTGATAACTTCACTTTTTTAAAAAAAATTTACATTTAAACTCTATATTGTGTATATTGTGCATTTTGCTATTTATCGTACTGTTTATTTTAATCTCTGTGTGCAGCGCTTTGTGACTACCTGTCTATGAAAAGCGCTTAATAAATAAACTTTACTTACTTACTTCTGGCTCCAAAGATACATCCAAATCACCAATGGCGAGGCTTCGAAATGCATAGTCCAGGCTGATGTTGCGTCACCTTTGTCTTATCTGTCTTTGGTTTGGACCTTTGTTTATGCCGTCCATGATCCATTGTGCCTACAACACGCATGTGAGAGTTAGGGCCCTTTCACATACAAAGTGCAACATGCTAGCTGCGACGTATAGCTGTGTGACCAATAGAAATTCAGAGCCTGTAGTACGAATGAAGATCATGAGTTGAAGCAAATAAGTGATGTAGTACAGCCAGAGCCCAGCGCAGTGCTCGCTGCTTCCTGTGTGAAAAGGGTGGATGTGAACCATGGAGCAATGGAAGAAGGTGGTTCACGTTGCAAAGACAGGATTATTTGGACCTGTTACAAACTTCTTTGTTGTGGATGCCACAGGACATCTTCTGGGTTGTTGTGGAGTCCACGCCTTAATGGGTCAGAGCTGTTTGGTGGGAGACCTACATGAGCGAGCAGATGGTTTTAATGTCGGAGCTGATTGGAGTAATGTTGCCGCAAGGAAAAAAGTACTGCATCACAATTTGCCAGTTACATCTGTGAATTATCCAGTCTTCATTTTAAACTCTGGGACTGGCTGCTTTAAATCTCAGTGCGCCCTGGGAGCTGTAATTAGGAACACATCAGTCAAACCGTCAGATACAGATTCTTCAACTGAGGTCCTGATACATTTTTAAGGGTAAAAAGACCCATAGAGCAAACGTGGAAGCAAGGCAACTGTACCAATATTATAACTGTGTTACATTTATCTTATTATACAGATACTGATGCTGAATTCGTTATAACATTTTAATTATCTATTAATCGAAGAACCACATTTGTAAAGTAAGTAAAATTGTATTTATATATCACTCTTCAAGTCAAACATCATAAAGTGCTTAGAGTTAAAGTTTAAATAGGTTTAGTGAAAGAGACCAGCAAGTCCACAGATCTCAGGCTCAGAAGAAAAGAGATCAAGAGTCTGGGGGCCACTGTTGCTAAAGCTCCTTTATGTTTGTATGCTGCAAAGCCAGCAGGTCCTTATCACATGATGGCAGGGACCTGCTGTGGATGTATGGAGCTAAAAGCTCTCTGATGTGCGCTGCTGCTTGCCCATGCAGAGCTCTAACATTTTAAAACCAGAATCTTAAAGTGGACTGTGACGTTGATGGGGAGCCAGTACTGCTGAATTTGCACTGGTTTGAGGAGAGTACTTAGAAGCCTCGCAGCGGCATTCTGAACAACCTGCACACGCTCCAGGGAGCATTTGTTAAGACAAGCGAACACAGGCGCCATCATACCAGAAACTCTTGTGATGATTCAACGTGGAGAGTTTGATGTCCGTCCAAGCCATGAAGTACTTCAGATCTCAGTCACTTGCCAGTCACAGCTTCTCCCAGTTTAAAACTATTTGCAAAAAACCTTTGTTTTTAGATACGCCACAATGACCGAAGACAAGAATAAAGGACGGGGCAAAAAATAGTACTTCAATTCTCAAAACAGATTATTTGCTCAAATAGGTCAGATCACAGCCACAGCTACAAAAATACCCACATTAAAGATGTTTTCTCGAATGAAATCAAGGCATGAGTGTGATAATCAGCATGGGAGATGGTTCAGATGTGTCCTCGTCAGTGGAAATAATATTTTTGGTTTAGGTAAGGAACAGTAGCTGGAGGACACAGGACATCAACGTTGCAGTAGGAAGCTGGCAGGATGTCCAGTCATTGCATTCTCACATACTTTGTTGGTCAATGTCCAGAACAGAGCAAACTAAAATGAAACACTTTGGTCTTACATTGGTTATTTCATCTTTTTCACTTTTGTCACTTTGTGTCCCTCTGTCAGTACAAACAGTAGCTGACAACAATCACTGACTTCCGGCAAACAACTGGAATGCTGTTACTGACCCAGCAGCAAAGTAAACTCTTGCTGTCTCGTTGTGCCGATTTCTTTTTAAAGAAAACCTCAGAAACTCCTATAATGTAAAACTAGTCCTTCCACAGGTGAGAGTAACAGAAGGTTAACAAATGGTAGAGGGTGGAATCCACTTTGAACAATTTCCTGTCGTGGATATTCACATTTATACACTTTCCATGTTACTTTGAAGCAGGTACTGACCGGCTTATCTGCAGCGGCCCATGGGCTCTGTCGGAGACAAAGATGAAGCCATGCAGTCATTCCACAGACGGACGCTTTCTAGTTTCAAGGATCAGGCAGATAAGGCTCTACTGCTCTTTGTGCCTTTCTGAACTCAAGCTTTGTGTCCAAGGAGGACGTGACGCTTTTCTCTGTTAGCAGGATGAACCTTTGTGGCACAATGTGAAAACTGATAGGTGCATTGGTTTTGTGACAAGGAATAACTGAACTGGATGTGATCTAAATCATTAATGTTTTTAATCCATAATGTAGAAAATCTGACAGAGACTTGAAACTTGACTCCCAACCCTCAGGATACATTTATGTCTACTTAGTGTTTATGTTTTTTTAATCTAAGACAGGCTTCACTCTTTATGTGGATAGAAGACATTTTGAAAAGCCCATTAAAACATGGTGGGTTTAGCCCACATGTCATCACAGCATCAGTTGCGTGCATCTCTCCACATTCTCATCTTGTGAGACCGTGACTGTCGGCGACCTGAGAGGCTCTGCTTCAGTCAAAGTGGCTGTGAAAAGATAATCTCATAATCCCCGAGGTATGGTGGTGTACCAAGGTTGTTTCCCTGTTGTGGAAGGAGCAAAGTGAAATCAAGTGAAGCAAAGCAAGCCAAACAAAGGGAAGGCACCATAGTTGAGTCTAGACATTTTGGCAGCGGCCATCTATAATTATTTTACAATTAACCACAATCCTCTCTGAGCATTTAACAAACAATGACACTGGATGTCTTTTTTTCTTTTTTACTACTTTTTCACGTGAAGCAGCTGCTGAGCCACAGAGACTTTTGCCTCGTCTTCAGAGAGGCTCATAGGCCCTAACCCAGACCGAGGCCACTGACAACTTAGTAAGCACAGATCCAGGGATCAGAGCCGGGATCGGGCGCTTCAGACTGAACATCTGGTTCTTTCATTTTATTCAAACGCGTGCTCCGCTTAAGCATCTGACCCTCCACCAGTCAATCTTGGGTCACTAAATCTCAGGGTGGGTGAAAGGTCAAGTCTTGCCTCTGGCTGGAAGACATGTTGCTTTTCCAAACTTGGTGGGTGTGCAGATATTTGTAGGGCGCCATACAGAAACACTTAGACCGAGATCCCACACAAAGAATTTAAATGAGCAGAGATGTCGAATTGAAGTGTCTCCGGCGTTGACGTGACTCTCGGCTTCCAGGAGGTCAGAGGTCACATTCTCACCTGCAGCGTAATCAAGCCAAAGCGCTATAACAGAATCCGTGTAATTACATGATAGCTGTGCGGTGTGTTGCTTATTTGTGCAGGGTGGGAATGTGAGAGCTACCTGTCTGTTAGGGCGTGTTTAAGGCAAGGTTCGTGAGTTCAGTCACATTACAATGCAAGGGTGGGGAGAGTGCAGAGAACTTTACCTCTCTTAAGACCTGCTGACGTTAGCCACAGGTGAGTTACCTGTCTGTATATGGGTTTGTTGCCAAGTCACAGTCACTGTTCATGGCAACCCACTTTCTGAGTCATCATAACGAATGGATCTGATGCAGATCAGTGTTTCAAGTAAAAATGAAAGATCTGTAGCCTATCGATGGCATATGTAGAATATTCCAGATCTACAACCCAATGAAGCTGGTGCATGTGATTCATGCATGTGATCGTGGTTGTAGGTGATGTTGCTCCACAGACAGCGACTGTGCTACAATACACAACATCTCTGCCTGTCAGAAGGCCTGCATGAGGATCAGGTGCTGAACAACCAAAACTGGCTCACATGTACACCCTCGCTTACTTAACTATATCAAGGGTCTTACCTGTTGGCATGTGGTTGCTAGGCAACAGATGATGCTACCTAGCAACCACCTTCAACCGCCCTTTTAGTTTACTAACAGGTTAAATTAGGCCATCTACACCTTTTATGCACCTATAACACCTCAGTATTGTAACCTCTCATTTACATCCACAAAGCTTGAGTTGTGCAGGATATATTTGACGACATCATGTTCTCCAGGCAACAGCAGACTAAACTCACAGAACAAATAATACTACAGCATGTACTGCTAAATAAAACTGAAGCCAATGCAGAAGCACTTTAACCCTGTATTCTTTCTAATGGGAAGTAGAGGGTGAAGTGTATGAGGAAACCCCCCTAATATTCACTTCATGTACAACCTCATTGCTTTTTTATTGGATTTGTGGTTTGTTAGTTTCATGTCCAAGAGTAAGATAGATGATAAACTGTATTCTTTTGGATGTGGCTACCTACCAATTAATAAGTCAGTACCATATAAGCATGCAGTGTTCCTCAGTTTCTCAGTTTGAGCTGCTCTTCACTCATCACGTCTTGTTTAAAACACCAGTATGGCAACAGCCAAACGCTCCGGATGAAGCTTCACAAGAGGACTTAAAAACCAGTGGGTAACGTCATGGTGACCAGCATCTTTTATATATGGTTCATGGTTGTAATTGATCAGCTAATAACTGTAGCAAATGTCCACATTTGAAACACTGATGTTTTTCTTTTTTTTGGTAAATAAATGATTGGACATTTAAGTGATTCTTGAAATGTTTTTCTTTTTAGTTAATAGTGAAAGTTGGGTTCAAGTTCACCAAAGCATAGATAGTAATCTAACAAGTAAACAAGTTATAAAGTAAACTACACCATGTATTATATTGTTGTAATGTTGGAAAATATGATGCTTATATTCAAGCAATTCATATATTCAAGCAGCAGCTGATCTAATTTATGCACTCTTTTTTAGATGAAATGAGTCGTAACTTCTAATGTAAATTCCTCTGACATTTGCCAGACCTTCAAATGCCATTTCCACTAAAATGATGTAAAACAGACAATGATCCCATCTGAGAACCATCCAGAGAATAACGCAAAGATTACTCATTAAGTAAATATGTTGTGGATCGGTGTGTCGTCCGTTTCATCTCCCTCAGGGAAACGGCTAATCAGCAAATACTCCTCCTGCAGAATAATTCAACGTAATAAATTATATATTGTGTTTATCTCTAGCCTGGTTTATTAGCTTACTCTTTTTGAATAAAAGCGCAGCTGCTTGATGATTTTAGCCATATTCTGTTCGTTATTTGTTTGATAATTGTTTGTGCTTTTTGGTCTTTTTCTAAAGTCATGAGCGCCACTAATGTCAGTCCAAATAAACAACTAGTCTCACGTTGATTAGAGCCATTTCCCTCCCCCTGCCCTGCAGCTATTTGCTAATGTGCTGCTATAGTCTTAATGAGAGCAGGAGGAGGCGGGCTGACTCCTGCTCGCCTCTGTGCGGGCCCCTGCAGTGATGGGGCCAACCAGCCAGTCGCTGCTGTCTTTACATGTTCAACAACAGCAGCCAAAGATCAAGAGAAACTTGAGAAATGACTCCGTTTTGTGGGCTACTTTATCGATCTACATTCACATAATGTTGTTTTTGTGAAACCATGCTCATGCATAAATGAGTAAGTGTTGCTTATCTCTGGAAAACTGATGTTTTTTTTAATGAACATAATAAAAAAGCAGTTCTCTAAACAAATATTAAATAAATAATAATTTTTTAAATAAATATTAAAAAATGTGTTTATCACTCAAAATTGGCTGTACGTGTGAATGGTTGAGTCTGTGTGTCAGCCTTCTGATAGAGGGCAGCATATTCAGTGTATACCTTTCCTCTCGCCCTTTGACAGCTGGGAGAAGCTTCAGCCTCCTTGTGACCCTGGATTTGAAAGGCAGTGAAGAAACGGGAGGGTTGGATCACAACAAACCATTTAGCAAACAACATTCTTGTATATTATACTTCATTCACCAACAAACGGTTTACATATAGTGCATGATATGAATCATTACATTTTTATTCTCTTTTGGTTGTGCAATCCCTCATTTCTCATGCAGCTCTGTTCAAACTGGAACTAACTGAGTTACCGTGCAAGTGAAAAAGAAGAAGATTAATGCAGGCTCAAAGTGGATTACATGTCTAAAACAAGCCTGCTAATTGATTTATTATAGGAAAAACACACCCATAAAAACATCTGTCCCGCCCAGGACACGGCACAGAACTGCAGCACAGGCCTGTTTGTTTTCACTCTCAAATGCTCAAAGATATGGGAATGAATTACAAACACGTATCGGGCTCTCGTGATTCTTGTACAGAGATTCAAATCTTAAAAACAGTGTAGTCGCATTTAAAGCTCCACTTTGATGATGATTACATGCATCTGGTGGAGAATCTGTCCTGTTCTACCAGAATAAAACCTACAGTACAAAGACATGTATGCATTTTCATGTATGGATCAATAACGCTGCCATTTTGGAAAGAAATCAATTATATATGCTGTGCAAAATTCTTGAGCCAACCCATCCATCCATCCATCCATCCATCTTCTTCCGCTTAGCCAGGGCCAGGTCATGGGGACAGCAGCTGAGGCAGGGTAGAGGGAGACCTCCCTCTCCCCAGCCACCTCCTCCAGCTTGTCCGGGGGAACACCAAGGTGTTCCCAGGCCAGCCAGCGTGTCCTGGCTCTTCCCCGGAGCCTCCTCCCAGTGGGACATGCCCGGAACACCTCACCCAGGAGGCATCCTTGTCAGATGCCCGAACCACCTCAACTGGCTCCTTTCGATGTGGAGGAGCAGCAGCTCTACTCTGAGCCCCTCACAATGGCTGAACTCCTCACCCTATCTCTAAGGGAGAGGCCAGCCATTTCTGCCGCTTTTATCCGCGATCTCGTTCTTTCTGTCACTACCCACAGCTTGTGACCATAGGTGAGGGTAGGGACATAAATCAACTGGTACTTTCACGCTCAGCTCTCTCTTCACCACAACGGTACAGCGTCCACATCACTGCACATCTCTGTCAATCTTCTGCTCCCCTCAGTTGTGAACAAGACTCAGAGATGCTTAAACTCCTCACTTGTCCCTGACCCAGACTGGGCACTTTGCCTTTTTCCGGCTGAGCACCATAGCCTCAGACTTGGAGGCGCTGATTCTTATTCCTGCCACTTCCCACTCGGCTGTGAACCGCTCCAGTGTGACCTGGTGGCCACCACCTGATGAGGCCAACAGAAACACATCCTCTACGAAAAGCAGAAACGAGATTCTGACACCACCTGACACCAAGTTGTTATGCCTAGAAATTCTCTCCATAAAACTTACGAGTCCAACGCTTTTTGAGATCAACCTCTTGCAGCGGGTGTATAAGGATCAGATGGCCCGTAGTAACTTGCCAACCCTCATTATTTTATATTTAGTTAGGAAAAAGAGAAATATTTACATAAATACAAAATTAGGCAAAAACAGAGTTTGTACAATTCTAACAAGCCTGAAAGTCAATATTTGGTATGACCATCTTTATTCAACACAGCTTGAACTCTTGTAGGCAAATCTACTTGTAATTTCTTTAAAAGTGGTCTTCAGGAATAGTTCTTCAAGCTCCCCGAAGGACACCCAAAATTTATCTTTGGATGTTGGCTGCATTTTCTCTTTGTTTTTTGTTGTTGTGTTTTTTTGCATTTTTTTTTTTTTGTTGTTCTTGTGGTGATCCCACTTTACAATAATGTTGAGTTCCAGGCTCTGGGGAGGCCAATCCACGATTGATATTGTTTTCTTGCACATCTTCTTTTGTCCCTGAAAGACACACTCAAACCATGGGGGTGTCCAAATTCATGGGCTGCATCCTCCTGAGGACGCATTTGTAGACCGATTACGTCACAGCGACGCGCCGAAGGCTGTCCAAATTCGTAGACTCCTCCGAATGCAGCCGACAAATGCGTCCTCCTTTTCCCCGAATTTGAAGGATGGGTCGGGTGTGTCCTTCGTGGCCCACCATATCCCAGAATTCATAGCACGGCCCAGCCAAACTCCAGTTTCCAACAATGGCGGCCGCTACTAAGTTTTAAAATTACTCTTATTAATCTTTCTGGGTCACAAAATAAACTTTTAACATTTTTCAGGCGAGAATGTAGCTGTGTAAACTTCGAATATCTGCTTGGTTTATCAAGATATCGCATATTTGCAAAAGTGCTTCGACGTTTTCGGAGACGTCTGTTACCCACCAGCTTGATAGCTAGCCGAGAGCTCGAGGGTCACTGAAGCCGCCGAGAACGGCACAACTCCCGGCACATCATTTTCAGATCACCGCGGACTTTCGCTACTCAGGTTAAATGTAATATATAAGTCACTTAGACAACCTAAAAATGATATTGTTTGTCTTTTTTCAGTGTTTTATTTGTTCGTGAGTAAATCGGTTTGGCTGAGATTAAAGTTATTAGATTAGATTAGATAAAATAAAACTTTATTAATCCATCGGGTGGGTTCCTCCTTGGTTTTTACACCACTGAATAAACGTCAAACAGAAAACTGATTAAACAGAAGTATGAGACGGTCGAGAGTTTACGCCAGTGTCCTGTTATATTTTAGATAGCAAGGAGCAGACGGCCGAGTTTATTAAACTCCACCGAGACAGTGGTGACGTTAATCAGATGGCTAGACCGTCCAATTTCACAGCCGTTTACTTCCGGCCTACCCGACCTTCTGAGGACCCGGCCCACGTAGACCGCGAAGGCCGGGTCCTCAGGAGGATGCAGCCCATGAACTTGGACACGACTCATGTTGAGATACGCCAAGTTTCTGGCTAATAGCTCTTTGGGACTTACCGTGCTGGTGAAAAAGTACTAACTAAAGTACTAAGCACTGGAAAAAGCTTATCAGTTAATCAATACATGCTCATTACATGTCACTGGCATAAGCATGCAAGGGTAGTAGTGACAAAACTAATCAAAATTTATTTCCAGTGTCCTCACTGAAGAGAGGACACTGGAACACATTTTCAGAGATTTCTGAAAAAGTCAAACGTACAGCTCTGCTATCACTTCCAACATAAATGAAGACAGGAAACTAAACAGCAGTGACGTTTGTAGGGTTACTGAAGTTGGGCTAGCTGGTATATAATGAACACTGAACAAGACACACAAGCTGAAACGTCAAGACTGGGCCAAGAAATATCTCAAGACTGATTTTTCTAAGGTTTTATGGACTGATGAAATGAGAGTGAGTCTTGATGGGCCAGATGGATGGGCCCGTGGCTGGATTGGTAAAGGGCAGAGAGCTCCAGTCCCACTCAGACGCCAGCAAGGTGGAGGTGGAGTACTGGTTTGGGCTGGTATCATCAAAGATGAGCTTGTGGGGCCTTTTCGGGTTGAGGATGGAGTCAAGCTCAACTCCCAGTCCTACTGCCAGTTTCTGGAAGACACCTTCTTCAAGCAGTGGTACAGGAAGAAGTCTGCATCCTTCAAGAAAAACAGGATTTTCATGCAGGACAATGCTCCATCACACGCGTCCAAGTACTCCACAGCGTGGCTGGCAAGAAAGGGTATAAAAGAAGAAAAACTAATGACATGGCCTCCTTGTTCACCTGATCTGAACCCCATTGAGAACCTGTGGTCCATCATCAAATGTGAGATTTACAAGGAGGAAAACAGTACACCTCTCTGAACAGTGTCTGGGAGGCTGTGGTTGCTGCTGCACACAATGTTGATGGTGAACAGATCAAAACACTGACAGAATCCATGGATGGCAGGCTTTTGAGTGTCCTTGCAAAGAAAGGTGGCTATATTGGTCGCTGATTTGTTTTGGTTTTGTTTTTGAATGTCAGAAATGTATATTTGTGAATGTGGAGATGTTATATTGGTTTCACTGGTAAAATAAATCATTGAAATGGGTATATATTTGTTTTTGTTAAGTTGCCTAATAATTATGCACAGTAATAGTCACCTGCACACACAGATATCCCCTAAAATAGCTAAAACTAAAAACTACTTCCAAAAACATTCAGCTTTGATATTAATGAGTTCTTTGGGTTCATTGAGAACATGGTTGTTGTTCAATAATAAAATTATTCCTCAAAAATACAACTTGCCTAATAATTCTGCACTCCCTGTATAATGATGTGCTACGTGACACAGCTATGTTAGCATAACATAAACACAGTGAAGCTGGAGGATGAACGCTAACTTTTTCCACTCGATAAAAGTTGCCGTGAGGGTTCCTGATGGTTAGGGACAAATGCAATCGCATGGCAGGATGCTGTAAACGGACCAAACTTCAGTCAGGAGAACAATTTGGCTTAACAGAGCAGTTAAAAAAACAAAAGAAAACCTTGTTTTGCCCTCCATGTGACACATCCTTTTTGTAACAATGTGGCGTGTCACATACAAACTATAAATAATATGGATTTAATATTGTTTAGTACAAGTGTATGATTTGATGTTAAAAACACCAAACTTGTAAATCTAGTGGCTCTTAAGCTGTGCACACAGTGTAAATGTGTATAAAATTGTGAAGGCCTCTTCCATTAATCGTGATTAATGTTCTCTTCTTTCGGTCACTGCGACCTTCTCTTTTCCTCTGATAAGAATTCTCCCATGTAAGGCAAGGACAGGAGCCGAGTCTCCGAAGGGAAGGGCTGCCCAGCCAAGTGTGAGGGAGATGTAGTGAGATGTGTATCGTTTAATTGGACAGGGCAACCTACTGACCTGGGACTGAGCCAACAGCCAACTCCAAAAGCTTTAGAGCAGCTCAGTGTTTATGATCAGGGGAGAGATAAAAGAGACGCTAGATGACAGATGGGGTGGAGCTGAGACGTGGGGGGAGAGGGCACAAGTAAAGAAATGGAGGATATTGAGTTGCTGTTCACAAATGAAATCTGCCTGGCATTTTTATTTTGTTGACTTGTCTTAATGAAAATAAAAATGTCCCATCACAAAACACTTCAAAGTATGACACACTGTGACTGTCTGTAAAGCAGCACAAGGAAGCAATCAAAGAGCTTTTCCCAGAATCACTGAGACTTCCCAGAAGAAAGCAGTCATCCTTTGGTGAATCAGAGGATGGAGGATGGATGTGTCACTGTTGATTTTTGCCTGGAGGTAAGGAAGGAGATGAGGGAGTGGTTAAACCTGTCATTTTCAGATTTGTAAGGTCAGTATCATTTACTAAACGTAAGTCTGATTTAGGGCTGGGCTATATCATACCGTTCACGGTAATACTGGTGTAATTTTGGGCAACGATAGGAAAATGAAATATCGCGATAGAATATGGGTAAAACGCGCATGCGCAGTGCCTATGTTTACATACGCACATGGCGGCGACGCAGAATGAGAAGAGCGAAAGCGGATCGTTAAATGAAACGGATGAACCAGAACTGGTTTGTAAAAATGCTGCAACTTCAGTGGTGTGGAACTGGTTTGGCTTTCGTCCGTCAGATACACAACAAAGCACTATTGTTGGTAGCGCATGCTAGCGGGCCGTCGTTATTACCGTGTTGTTTGGAAAATACGGCACACTTAAAATCAATCCTTTGATTTTTCTGAAAATCTACAGCGCCCCTTATAAACCCGCGTGCCTTATGTATGAATTCTGGTTGTGTTTACTGACCTCGAAATGATTTTATGTACACGGCGCTCAAATCTGTCAAATGTTTCAGTACGACTTTGCTAAGCTACGAAGCCGCACCGCTTGATGGATTGTGGGAGCATTACGGCTACCGTAGGCAGGAGCCTCGCGGAGTGATACGTACTGTGCTTCAACATAATATCACCGTACTGTGTGTATAAGCTCTTTTTAAGTTTTGTGGATATTATACATGGTTATGCTGAGGATATGTCGGCCAGTTTCCACTGGAAATGCCTTTTGGTTAAACTGTCAGACAGGAATTTGCACTGTTATATTTTTATATAACGTTAATGCACATAAAAAAACAGCTGCTTGTTTAAGTGAAAATACATTGATGGGTTTTTTGCACTAATAAAGTTGTGGAGTTGTAAAGTATTTTGTCTAGTGTCAATTATATCGTCAGTTATATCGTTATCGCAAATTTTCAAATGTATATCGTGATAAATATTTTTGGTCATATCGCCCTGCTCTAGTCTGATCAAGCTTTGCACATCTGGTCACTACATTTCACATCTGTGGGTTGTTCATTCACCCCACTGATCGCAGCAGATGGCCCCGCCCCTCCCTGAGCCTGGTTCTGCCGGAGGTTTCTTCCTGTTAAAAGGGAGTTTTTCCTTCCCACTGTCGCCAAAGTGCTTGCTCATAGGGGGTCATGTTGGGTTTTTCTCTGTATGTATTATTGTAGGGTCTACCTTACAGTATAAAGCACCTTGAGGCGACTGTTGTTGTGATTTGGTGCTGTATAAATAAAACTGGATTGAATTGAATGTTTCTTGCTAATATTGATTATAACTCAGCTTGTAGATTTCATGGTCCTGAGTCTGACGACTCAGTGTTTTGTGTTTCCTCATGTTGTTCTATGTTCTTGTTTATTCTGATTATGTCTTTCGGTAAGGTTTGCCATTTGTTAGGTTTCTGTTCTGTGCCTGCCTGCTCCCACTTCTGTGTCCCCTCTGTCTGTCTATGGTGTCACAGTGTCTGCTCGTGAATCTGTCTGTTACGTTCAGTGTCTTGTCTGGTTCTGTGTCTGTGAGTTTCCTGTTTTATTCTGAAGGTCTCTGTCTCATGTGAGTGTTCTCAGCTTTACGTCTGTGTCTCGTCAGCCCTGATTTCTCTCAGGTGTGTTCCCCTCCTGTCTCCCATCCCATGATTACTCCTGTGAGTATTTAAGCCCTGTGTGTTCTCCTGCTTGTTGCTGGTTTGTCTGTGTTGCTTCCCTGAGTCTCCCTGCGGCTCTGGTCTGGTTTCAGGTTAGTTGTGTTAGTTTTCCCAGTTTAGGTTTCTCTTAGGTTTTGTTTTGTGCCTGCTATGTTCTGGTCTGTGTGTCCATCCTTATTAATAAAGCTCACTTGCATCTGAAGCTGCCTGCATCTTGGGTCCTCTATTAAAACTCACACGGCTTGCCCTGCTAGCCGTGACAGTAGATGATTTATTCTTTCATTTAGTTACGCAAACTAAAACAGCTAGGAAACAATGTCAGTATTATTTTAACCAAACATTATAGACTATGATTTAATTAACATTAGTGATCTTGGTTTACACACGTATCAGCCTATGTTTAGTAGCCTGGCTCCTTTTTCCAATTCAGTTTATCTTAATAACAGCCAAACCAGAGTTTGACATTTTCTCATGAGCTGGAAATCTTTGTTCTTCAACACAGCCTGCACTCGTGTGAGGCCGGCTTTCTTCTTGTTTCTTCACCAGGCTTCTTGAAGGACAGTCGAAAGATCTTCTTTGATTGAGGTTCAAGCTCTGGGGAGGTCAGTCCATGAGTTCCATTATTGTTTTCTTTTGTGATGTAAACCAAATGTCGGAGGTATTTAAAACCTAGTTTCGATTAATCATGAGCCTCATCACATGAGCCACTCTTTGGTGTTAGAACTGAAGAAGACTCCCTTTTGGATGAGAGGTGAAACGTCTTCACGAAACTTAAAGAAGTCTGTTGGATTTCTTGCTCCTTAGACTACCAGGACCTGGATGAACCAACACAGACATGGTGCAACATCAGCTGCATACAAAGAGTCTTCCATTTGATTTGTGAACATCCATTTTTGTTGTTGTTGCAGTAAAACTCAGTAAACGTGTTGTTTTGTTGCAATACTGACACCATTTACAATGTTATGACAGTGAAGAGCAGGACGCTGAGGTTGTAATAATCATCTTGTTCCTCACATAACCTGCTTTTTTTTTAGTCTGGTCCAACTGTTAAATTAGAGCCAGATCATTAAATAAATAATATTTGATTTAAATCTATATGATGCTTTTACTAAGAAACATACTCATGCATAGGCAACACGTTCTCACTCCAAAATTTCAATTTACTTATTTTTCACCTTAAAAGTATGTCACTGTTGCTCTTGTTCATGTTGAATAAAGTTCAAGATGTAATTCTTAGAAGTCCTAAAAGTGCATAAAGTGGATTAAGACGTACTGTATCAGAGCCATCTGCCGTTCAACGCTGGGGGATATGGTTGAATAATCCAGAAAAGTACATAAGTCGACTTTGAGTTGGTACAGTTTTGTCAAACAGTGTACCTTCGTGCTTGAGCAGGTTGCTGTACAGACGACTGAGCAGGTAAAGTCAGACAGTGTGAGATAAAAGGGTTTAAAAAAACACAAAATGTTTGTATCTGTGCCAAATAAATTGATCAGACTGCAAAAAAAGAAACAACCAAAATCTAAGGATAATCGAATCAGAAGTGTTGCCTGCATAATAAACCTTTATTGTAACACTTCATACAAGTTATGAACCGTTTCATTTAAGATTACACAGGAATCTTATTGGAAAGCATGTGCTGATTTGTAAATGGATTCGCTTGCTAGGTTTGTTCATTAATATGTATTGGTATTGTACAACTGCAGGCAGAGCTCTGTAACCCAGCTACAGCCATCAAGGGTACCCATAAAAGATAGTTGGAGCCGCCGTCACATTATAAGTTTGTAGACTTGCATGAAAACGAAGCATCAATGTCAGCTTTGTCACTATCTTTGAATTCTAACTTGGTTAGCTCTAATTCTTGAATTACAGTAACTTTGACTTGCTGCCTTCAGAAAGACTTGAGATCTTTTCAAGCAAACAGGTCATCTGAACATATCTAGTTGAGCCTTATTAGTACTTGATATATTCAAGAAATCCATCATCAACAAAATTATTTGCTAAAATTGAATGTACAGTGAGTTGATGCCAGCAGAGAAAAGAAAAGGTTTCATGTGGATTATTTGATGCTAAAGGTCAGCAGCTGAGTGGGAGGTAAGGCAAGGGGAGTGGTGGGACAGCAAGGCGGGCAGTCACCCCCTCTCAGAATCTGTGGGAGTTAATATGACACTGTGGGGGTGAGCTGGGGGAGTAGGGTGGGGGGAACTAATGATACTTACTGAATCGGGGGACATTCCTGACCTTGGCTGCTGTCCACAGGGGTTCAGGGTAGCGTGGCAGCTTATTTGTGTATATTATCACTGACCTAAAGACCTCTTCTGTTTGAAGTGTCAGCAGTGGTTTTTCTTCCACTATCCTCTTTTGTCCTCTCGTCCTCCTGCTCAAACATGTTTGCAACAACATGTACATCTTTACTTCTGCGGCTCTGCATTCATGTGTATGTGCTGTGTGAAACAGCAAAGGGCGACATCACCAAGAGACTGACGGGGTTTGTTTCTCTCTTTGTCTCTAGGAAGCTGACTCTCTGCCAGGCCCTGACCTTTGTCCTGCTGCTGGTCCTTCCCGTGTGCCTGTCCTCCCCACAGAGTGTAAGCCCAACCCACCCACATCAGCACAAGTCACTGCATGGCCTGAATAGCTCATCAGCTAAGGCTCCTTTTTAAATGACGTGACTCTGTGGAAGCTTCCTAAGCTGAGTTGTCATGAGTTTGGTTCTTAAGCTTAACCAAACTGAGGCTGGGATAAACCATCATTTTCATTTTCAAACTTTTATTTAACTTTTATCTAAGTGACTTATATATCATGTTTAACCTGAGTAGCAAAAGACTGGGGGGGGTCGCTGTTCTTGCTGGCTCCAGTGACCCTTGACCTCCCGGTTAGCTGTCGAGCTGGTGGGTAACAGACGTCTCCGAAAACGTCGGAGCACTTTTGCAAACATATGATGTCTTGATAAACCGAGCAGATATTTGAAGTTTACACAGCTACATTCTCGCCTGAAAATGTCTTAAAATTTTATTTTGTGACCCAGAAAGAGGAATAAGAGTAATATTAAAACTAAGTAGCTGCCGCCATTGTTGGAAACTGGAATTGGCTGGGCCGCGCTATGAATTCAGGGATATGGTGAGCCACGAAAGATACACCTACAAATGTGGCCTCAGGAGGATGCAGCCTCTGAATTTAGACACCCCCATAGTTTAGCTAAGAATTCACTTTTTTTAAGCTAACAAAAATCGCTCACGCTCAAGCCAACAAATGTTCTGGTGTTAATTATAGACTGTATATAAAAGATAAACATAGCCACCTTGATGAAAAGGTCACACATTAGTTTTAAACTCTTAATAGCTTTGGACAGATTGTGTTTTGGAATGACCAGAGGTTGGAGGGCTAACGTATTAGCTCAGCTCTAGCTAGCAAGCTTGGTTAGTATGCTAACCAACAACTCTACCTTGCAGCAGGATGGATTATTTGTAATAAAATTTTCCAGAAAGCACCAACACCAATCAGCTGTAGCTGCGTAGTTTGAGACACCTGTCATTAAAAGCAGCTATGACCCTGACTTCAGTGTCAAGATGACTGTTAAAAAATAAAAACTCGCTCATGCCCTAGTAGAAACAGGATTCTTTGTACCAATTCTACATTGAGCTAATTTTTCAGTCCCAGAGGAGACAGCTTGATGGTAATGAGACACATGAATCAAGAATGGAGACACTGATCAGTAAATCAATGGTCAGTAAGTGTGCTGTCAAAAATGAAAGAGTGACCTAAGAGAGGTTGAAAGGTAAACAAAATAGCACTACTGGTGATTTATTTTTTCTGTTAGTTGTTATTGATTCATCCACTGATGTATACTGTTGGTATTTCTCCTTTTTAATGAAAAATCATTATAATATTTATCTTTTTTGGTGTATTTTAAATATCTTTGATCTTAATAGTTGTAAATGTTACAATTTTCCTCTTATGGCGCTCCATAAATTGTATTCCCACAGATTTTGAGGAATTCACTGAAAGTTGGATGACGTATGTGTTGAGTTGTGCAAGAATGGAAGAGTGTTTTAACAAATGGCATCATGCTTTATTTGCACATGAAACCTGCCAGCGCCCAAAGCCATATCCCAAAGCCGCCCCCACGTTATCCTGCCTTTATGCCTTCTTTTTCTTACAGTTGACAGAGTTAAATATTGTGATTAAGGCCATTTGTGAGGAAGAAAAATCCCAACTCTCAGGTCCCAAAGAGGAAAATCCAGCTCATTTAGATAATAATAAGCCAATCACAGCCAATAGACTAGTCACAGCGATTGTGCTGATTGGCTTTTTTTGCAGGGTGTTTGTCCTCTGATGGTATTTTGTCTTGGACAGAGGAGCGCTCCTCCGAGCCAGCATCCTCATTGTCTCTTATTCTGTTGTGTTTGTCGCTGCTACGCCACCTTTTCCCATCTTACCGCATCTTTCATCGCTATTTGTCTTGATGTCAAGCAGACAACCATTCAACCTTCCCCCAGGGCTGGCTGGAATAACCACACTCAGACACTGCCCCCCCCTCCCAGCTGCTCTCACACCTCAAACAGACCAATGCAAAGGATCCATTCTTCATTTTCGTGTTACAGTTGTGTCATTTCAAAAAGACTAATAACACATTATTTTCAATCCTTGTTTTAGAGTTGTTTACACTGCTGAAACATCTTTTGCGCTCTGTCGTTGTTGCAGCTGTGCTGGCAGCGTCTCGGGTGGCCACGGCAAAAACAGAACACGAAATACACCAGACTTGGAGATGGTGTAACCCTGCCACTCGCTTGGTGTATTTCCCCTTGGATTCAGAGAACAGCATGTACAGATGTTATTGCTTCACTTTTACAGGGCAGTGATGCTGCTGCATTGCTTTGTTCTCTCTGGGAACTTTGGTTTATGGCTGCAAAGAAACAGCCATTTCAGTTACTGTGTAAGCCTTACTGCAGCGCCCCCTGTTGTGTGGGCACCAGTATCTGCAGGTTGTTTACGTGTCTTTAAGTGTTTATAGATACTGCAGCCCCCATAATTATCAAAAACGTCTATACTATGTGAAATCATATGCTTACAACTGCTACTGATATTTAGTGATTAATAAGAAAAACTGCATTCATCACCACAAAAAACAATCATTCGTCTCTTAACACCGAAACTGTTAAATGAATTCATGACTGATAAAAAAATTACAAGGAGCAAATGAAATAAAAGAGGCAAAAACGTGGACAAATATGGATGTAAAATCCAAATTTAGAGTAACACTCATACTATAATAACATAACAACAAAGTTGCACAGGTCAAATGCTTGAAATATTTACCTGAGACTTGAACAACAGAATAGTTCAAATCTTTAACCCCGACTCCAAAAACTGCATGTTAAATTTGCAGATTAGGATTTGTTTCTGTGGCACAAAACTCACATTTTTAACTAGAGAGCTTCAACTTTTACACAACTACACAGATTAAAAGTTTGAAACAAGAAAACCATTTTCACTTCAATATGACCACAAACTACAGTAATGATCTTAATTACATTGATGCTTTCTTGCTTTATATGGAGCACAAGTGTCATTTTTTGCAGTTATATTTTATACGCTTTATAGATCTTTATCGCCTGTTCGTCTCATAATGAGCCTGATTGCAGAGGGCCACATTCAGTTGATTTTTGTGAGGTAGAGTCAAAGGACACATCAGACAGCCCTCTATATCAGTGTGTATAGACCCCAGAGAAAAAAGTGTGGGTCGGAGGTTTCAGGCTTTGTCCAGCCAGCTTACAGAATGGAAACAGTTATGTTAGGTCGGACAGGCGAGCAGTCGAACAACGTTACACGGTGGCAGTCTGTGTACCTGCACGCTGGACCGCTGACTACAGAGATGTAGACTCTTTACTCTGTCTCTCTTTCTTTATGCAGTTTGCTTTGTGCAAAGAAGATACTTTTTTCTCTTTTTGGTGTGATTGGGGGAGGAGAGATGGGGGCATCGTAAAGGTCATAGGTCAACTTAGTTCATTAGAAAGCTAGTCCATCCCATTGACAGCTGTTATCAAGGCTAATTTGGTTTGCGCTGACGCAAATGAGAGTGACCTCAGGTGACCCTGCCATTAAACAGTGGAGAGTTATAGCAAAGGTCGCTCTCAGCTTTGTGTGTAATGTTGTAATTTTTTTATTATGAGTCACTTTGTCGGGTTTTTTCTCCACACATGTAAATGCCAGAAGTTCAAAGTACAGAGGATTTGTTTTGAAGTTTTGGATGTTGGAGTTTTAGCATGTTGATTTATGGATACCAAAAGCCATTTAATGTTGAGCTCGGGGGATTCAGAGGGCTTTTAATAACAGTTCTTACATGATGAATTTTATCTTTTGTAAAGTGGCTGTCACACTTTGAAAAACAGGATTGATGTAACCCTGAGGTGAAACTGTTCGTCATGTATTGCAGTCAGGAAACATGAAATGGCTAAATCACAGTTTATCTCCTGACTGTGCAGCTACATGAAGCAGTTTTCACAGTCACTGCTGATCTGTTTTTGAAGGGTTGCATTGTTTTCAGCTCATCATATCCTCTAACTTTTGTTTTTATAGTTCTGTCAACATGTTTACAGTGCAGACTAACCTGTTACTGGCTCCCTGTTAAACCCAGAATTAAGTTTAAAATCCTCTCAAACAAGTTCCTGAATAATCCGTCACCATCGAGTCTTAAAGACCTCACAGTACCATATCACCCCAACAGAGCACTTTGCTCTCATAATGCATAATCCTACGTCATGTAAAGGTAGAATGGGAGTCCTGATAAACCTTTTTGATAGAGGTGGATCAGGTGACCCTTAATCCACCTTTAGACATGCTGAAATAGGCTTAGGCTATTCCATGATGCACTGACTGTTTCTTCTTCACTCACCTTTTTCACTCATGTGTTCAGCAGATGGCCCCGCCCCTCCCTGAGCCTGGTTCTGTCGGAGGTTTCTTCCTGTTAAAAGGGAGTTTTTCCTTCCCACTGTCGCCAAAGTGCTTGCTCATAGGGGGTCATGTTGGGTTTTTCTCTGTATGTATTATTGTAGGGTCTACCTTACAGTATAAAGCACCTTGAGGCGACTGTTGTTGTGATTTGGTGCTGTATAAATAAAACTGGATTGAATTGAATGTTTCTTGCTAATATTGATTACAACTCAGCTTGTAGATTTCATGGTCCTGAGTCTGACGACTCAGTGTTTTGTGTTTCCTCATGTTGTTCTATGTTCTTGTTTATTCTGATTATGTCTTTCGGTAAGGTTTGCCATTTGTTAGGTTTCTGTTCTGTGCCTGCCTGCTCCCACTTCTGTGTCCCCTCTGTCTGTCTATGGTGTCACAGTGTCTGCTCGTGAATCTGTCTGTTACGTTCAGTGTCTTGTCTGGTTCTGTGTCTGTGAGTTTCCTGTTTTATTCTGAAGGTCTCTGTCTCATGTGAGTGTTCTCAGCTTTACGTCTGTGTCTCGTCAGCCCTGATTTCTCTCAGGTGTGTTCCCCTCCTGTCTCCCATCCCATGATTACTCCTGTGAGTATTTAAGCCCTGTGTGTTCTCCTGCTTGTTGCTGGTTTGTCTGTGTTGCTTCCCTGAGTCTCCCTGCGGCTCTGGTCTGGTTTCAGGTTAGTTGTGTTAGTTTTCCCAGTTTAGGTTTCTCTTAGGTTTTGTTTTGTGCCTGCTATGTTCTGGTCTGTGTGTCCATCCTTATTAATAAAGCTCACTTGCATCTGAAGCTGCCTGCATCTTGGGTCCTCTATTAAAACTCACACGGCTTGCCCTGCTAGCCGTGACAGTAGATGATTTATTCTTTCATTTAGTTACGCAACTAAAACAGCTAGGAAACAATGTCAGTATTATTTTAACCAAACATTATAGACTATGATTTAATTAACATTAGTGATCTTGGTTTACACACGTATCAGCCTATGTTTAGTAGCCTGGCTCCTTTTTCCAATTCAGTTTATCTTAATAACAGCCAAACCAGAGTTTGACATTTTCTCATGAGCTGGAAATCTTTGTTCTTCAACACAGCCTGCACTCGTGTAGGCCGGCTTTCTTCTTGTTTCTTCACCAGGCTTCTTGAAGGACAGTCGAAAGATCTTCTTTGATTGAGGTTCAAGCTCTGGGGAGGTCAGTCCATGAGTTCCATTATTGTTTTCTTTTGTGATGTAAACCAAATGTCGGAGGTATTTAAAACCTAGTTTCGATTAATCATGAGCCTCATCACATGAGCCACTCTTTGGTGTTAGAACTGAAGAAGACTCCCTTTTGGATGAGAGGTGAAACGTCTTCACGAAACTTAAAGAAGTCTGTTGGATTTCTTGCTCCTTAGACTACCAGGACCTGGATGAACCAACACAGACATGGTGCAACATCAGCTGCATACAGAGTCTTCCATTTGATTTGTGAACATCCATTTTTGTTGTTGTTGCAGTAAAACTCAGTAAACGTGTTGTTTTGTTGCAATACTGACACCATTTACAATGTTATGACAGTGAAGAGCAGGACGCTGAGGTTGTAATAATCATCTTGTTCCTCACATAACCTGCTTTTTTTTAGTCTGGTCCAACTGTTAAATTAGAGCCAGATCATTAAATAAATAATATTTGATTTAAATCTATATGATGCTTTTACTAAGAAACATACTCATGCATAGGCAACACGTTCTCACTCCAAAAGCGTACCATATGATTCCATGTGACAAATCGTCAGTGTTACACTTTCAGTCCCCAAACACGTTCCTATGTTATGCGTTTGAAACATGAGAACCATTTGGATTGAATCTACACATGTGCATTTATTTTACTTTTTCATCATGAATCGCTTTGGAAAACACACAAGGTTAGGCATAAGGTTAGGGCTGGAATACACGGCTGGAACGTGTGTTACCGCCGGCAGCGTCCTTCTGTTGGATTCCATCCACAATCGGGCGCGTATCATGGGGACGCGGAAGGTTACCTTTAGCTTTCCCATGGAACGCCTCGGGACGTGACAAATCGTTGGCATGCTGGCATAAAGTCTTTATTAGATAACTGTTTGAAATCATTTTTCTTCAGCTTGTCTCTGTCAGTGCACATGCTGCCTCTTTTGGATTTATTTCAAACATAATCTTCAGTATTGTTTAAATATTGTAGATATGAATCAGTTTAAATACATGTAACCAACTTTCCGCCTGACATGTTTTGTGTACTTGTGTACTTGCTTTCTTTGACTCCAGCCATCCATGACAGCGAGTCTGCTGCAGCTGTTGCATGTGTGCAAAGAGTTAAACGTGTGTGTGCAGTATGAGAAACCAGTGGGAACACTGCCAGTTTCAGTCCTCCTCCAGGGCAGAAACTGTGGAATGTGTTTGAGGAGCACCACTGAGGTTTCTCTAATCACTTTTATTGTTCCGCTGATCCTGATCCACCAGGCTCACAAGGTCGACTGTTGTTCTTCGTACATCTGCTCTTTAAATAGATTTATCTGGCTCCAGGATTTTCCCTCCCACAAATGATATTTCATCGTTCTCTGCTTTCTCCCTTACGCACGACACAAACGACTGGGAGTTGCTGACAGTGGCCAGTTGCCACCTAACAGCTCTGAACATGCAGGACATGAGTGCAGAGTGATGCTGCAGAGTAGAGCACAGTAACAACAGAGCAGGGAGTCAAGTTGTTTCTGCACTTTCAATCTCTCAGCAAGAACTTAAACATTCGTGACTGTAGAGTGGCAGTTTTTCAAAGAAATATAATATTTTAAAAAATAACACAGTAGCACATGGATCAAGATTATTATGAGCCCGTCACAGAGGAGTAAAAATAGGATGGAAACCAGTCAGAAAGTCAGTGTTCAACCTCTAGGCAACCACTTTTAGTCACAAGGTAGTTGCACAGTTTCCCTGGTAGAAGGCAACATGTCTCCAAACAGTTGCGTCGTGGCTTGGTGCTGCGGTGCACTCACTCAGATTTCTAAATGCAGACAGCAAGTTGACATCAGTCTGAGTCAAAGCGTGTTACCTTTTCATACCAACCCCAGCAGTGTTCCTCAGGTGTATCATGATTTCATGTATAACCCACAACGTCTTCTTTATTTTATTACCTTTAATGCTGTGGACTGTGACTATAAGCCTGTCATTAGTATGTGTGTAATGTAACATAACACATTGTCTACAATATTCATTGACATATTAATCGTTTGCATAAATGCTGAGACTAAGACTACATGTGTAAATGGAACATTTTTAGACTGAAAGAAACATGTCATGGAAGACAATAGCACACAAAGCTCTAAGCGGCCAGTGCATAGATAAAGAATGCCTGTGCCTGTAGATTAGTGCCACAACTATAGTTAAACTTCTGTGCAGATACTGTGAATTAAAGAAAAACCTCTGGTTATAACCACAGATTTAAAAATACATAGGTGCAACATGTGTTACTGCAAAACTGGCGTCTGTTACTGTGACTCTTGTGACCTAAATAACAGAGAGATATGATAGAAACCTGATGCTTCCAATACAAACACTCCATCTACATTTTATAAAAGGTTTCAGCGCGTACACTCATTTGGCGTCTACCTGGTCTTCTCTCGGTGTCCTGCTCTCATGTTCGTGTTACCTGTTCTTAAAGCTGTCTTTGTAATTGTCTCTCTTTGTTTTATGCTTTTTTTCCAGCCCTCCTGGATTTCGGCATGGGGTCCTAACAGCGACGATTCATCGGTGCATCCAGCTCGCACACGGAGGCAGCTGCACTTCAGAAATGAGTGGGCAACATGGAGCGGCTGGTCTGTGTGCTCACGCACCTGTGGGGGCGGAGCATCTGTGCGGTCACGCACCTGCATCACAAGGTTAGCACGGGAGAAAATATGGACAGTTTTTCAAATTTCATGCGACGACGACGTTTCAGTCGGACTTCAGAATTTGAGTAAAAAATCAGCTGAAGCCTTTGTTTTGGAAAAACCTTCATAGAGATTTTTGAAGGGATATAAAAATTATATTTAAACATGTTTAAGCCTCTGATGCTTCAAAACAGATAATGTGTTTCTAACTTAACTCACTGATGTTGATCTAGGTACTGTCAGTCAAGCTTTTAGTGACTGCAGCGTAAAGTTCAAGTCCACAGACATATCAAGCATATTCATAACTCAATTTTACTTCATTACAGTTTGATCCAAATATTTAATTCATTTCTCGAGTTTGCAGCAGTCTGCACACTGCATCGTTTGTGTGTTTCCTGCTATTCCCTTAACTAATCCTATACACCTCTTTTATTTCTGTGTCCCAGGAACCCAGTGGGTGGACCATGTGCAGGAGATCCCAGACAGTACAAGATCTGCAACACCAAGGTCCTTTCAACAAAAAGGCTTTTGGTCTTTATTAAAAACACATTTAATGCAAACACTGTAGAGCAATGGCTGATGTTTGCTCATGAAAGAATGTCCAGGGCGTAACGATCAGCGTCTTTCAGGGTGTGATCTGGAATTTCACTGACAGATTAACCTGTGTCTGCACCGTGGCGGCAGTCCTGCCACTGTTTGCGCTTCATGATAAAGCAATAATGTGTCTCTGTATGCAGAGTAATTGTTACAATGTGGCAATAGAAACGGTTACACTGAGAAAGTTCAAAATCAGGTAGAAGGTTTCCTTCGATGTGAAGCCGTTTTTTCCCCATTTGTTAATGTGCACTTAGTTAAAGCCATATCGTATGGCATGGACGTAACAAAGGTTAATCCTCAAGGACGTCAGTGTGTTGATGCTGTGTGTCTGTGTGTGCAGGACTGTCCCCCTGGCTCGGAGGATTTCCGAGAGATGCAGTGTGCTGCCTTTAATGACAGGCCTCTAGTGGCTGGCAACTCCTTCAGATGGACCACCTTTCATGGAGGTCAGTGAGATGATTCACCCTCTTGCTACTTCTTCAGTATATGTTGTTGTTGTTGTTGTTGTGCAGTGAAGAGATCAGTTTTGGATGTAACTAGTCCCAAACGGCTTGTTATAGATTGACCATATGTATGTTGAGACAGATGGCTCATTTATGCAATGTGTGGTTTTATATATATATATATATATATAACACAACACCCAGCTCCCCCCTGCGGGCAGTTTATCCTCCAAGTTCGGGTCCTCTACCAGAGGCCTGGGAGCTTGAGGGTCGTGCGCAGTATCTTAGCTGTTCCCAGGACTGCGCTCTTCTGAACAGAGATGTTGGAATCTGCTGGACCACTCGCCTAGCTTGGGAGTCACCGCACCTAGTGCTCCGATTACCACGGGGACCACCGTTACCTTCACCCTCCACATCCTCTCGAGCTCTTCTCTGAGCCCTTGGTATTTCTCCAGCTTCTCGTGTTCCTTCTTCCTGATATTGCTGTCATTCGGAACCGCTACATCTATCACTACAGCCGTCTTCTTCTGTTTGTCTACCACCACTATGTCCGGTTGGTTAGCCACCACCATTTTGTCCGTCTGTATCTGGAAGTCCCACAGGATCTTAGCTCGGTCATTTTCCACCACCCTTGGGGGCATCTCCCATTTTGACCTCGGGACTTCCAGGTTATACTCGGCACAGATGTTCCTGTACACTATGCCGGCCACTTGGTTATGGCGTTCCATGTATGCCTTGCCTGCTAGCATCTTGCACCCTGCTGTTATGTGCTGGATTGTCTCTGGGGCATCTTTACACAGCCTGCACCTGGGGTCTTGCCTGGTGTGGTAGACCCCAGCCTCTATGGATCTTGTACTCAGAGCTTGTTCTTGTGCTGCCATGATTAGTGCCTCTGTGCTGTCTTTCAGTCCAGCTTTGTCCAGCCACTGGTAGGATTTCTGGATATCAGCCACCTCCTCTATCTGCCGGTGGTACATACTGTGCAGGGGCCTGTCCTTCCATGATGGTTCCTCGTCTCCTCCTCTTTCTTGGGTTTCTGCTGCCTGAGGTATTCACTGAGCACTCGGTCAGTTGGGGCCATCTTCGTGATGTATTCGTGGATGTTCGTTGTCTCATCCTGGACTGTGGTGCTGACACTCACCAGTCCCCGGCATCCTTCAAGAAAAACATGATTTTCATGCAGGACAATGCTCCATCACACGCGTCCAAGTACTCCACAGCGTGGCTGGCAAGAAAGGGTATAAAAAGAAGAAAACTAATGACATGGCCTCCTTGTTCACCTGATCTGAACCCCATTGAGAACCTGTGGTCCATCATCAAATGTGAGATTTACAAGGAGGAAAACAGTACACCTCTCTGAACAGTGTCTGGGAGGCTGTGGTTGCTGCTGCACACAATGTTGATGGTGAACAGATCAAAACACTGACAGAATCCATGGATGGCAGGCTTTTGAGTGTCCTTGCAAAGAAAGGTGGCTATATTGGTCGCTGATTTGTTTTTGTTTTGTTTTTGAATGTCAGAAATGTATATTTGTGAATGTGGAGATGTTATATTGGTTTCACTGGTAAAAATAAATAATTGAAATGGGTATATATTTGTTTTTGTTAAGTTGCCTAATAATTATGCACAGTAATAGTCACCTGCACACACAGATATCCCCTAAAATAGCTAAAACTAAAACAAACTAAAAACTACTTCCAAAAACATTCAGCTTTGATATTAATGAGTTTTTTGGGTTCATTGAGAACATGGTTGTTGTTCAATAATAACATTATTCCTCAAAAATACAACTTGCCTAATAATTCTGCACTCCCTGTATGTATATGTATATATATGTATGTATATGAACATTTTCTACGCCCACAGTTTACTCTCTACAGGCATCATTTTATCACCAGATCAAAGGAAAAATGGTTTTCTTTCAAAAGATGCTTCCTTGAAAGCAAACGTTCCTATTTGATCTGCAGGCCTCTGAGGAGAAGAGTGATATCTAACATGGAGATCGATTATAATTGAAAGAGAGACGTTTTCCATGTTGTCTTCAGAAACACATTTTTAATACTAGAAAACACAAAAAAACCTGCACACCAATAAAGCAATTCCTGGGCACTCGTGGCTTTTAGACCAGATATATATATGTAGTTTTTCTGCTACTTGTCGGCATCGTGACGGGACAGATGGCACCACACTAACACTTACCATCAGCCGCCTGCTCGGTCCTAACACTGAATTTAAACCACGACTGTAAAATGAAATGGTTTACTGTAAGGGGACTCATCATTTGGGCGCAAAAGGAAATCAGTTTCCCACAGTTTGACTGTGTCAATAGATTTATGTTCCCTTCTTCGTTAATCATACATAACAAACCACAAATCTTCAATAAAACCCATCAAACAAGTTAGTGCGTATCAAAAACCCACAGTAAGCTGTAAAGTCTATCCTAATGTGTCTTTTGGGCTTAATCTGTGTAGAATATAACAAACTACAGCAAAATGTCTGGAAATGAATTTAAAAGGTTTTTCCCAATAACATTCAGACCCTCGATGAGCATGCTGATGTGTCCATATAAAACAGCACTTTTATCTATTTTCCAGTGACTCAGATGTATAGCTCGTGGATGTGCAGAGACCGTGTTTTTTAAGGCCCACACAGACTGTAGCTAAACATTAAAAAAGCTCGGCAGCTGTACGCAGCTGTAGTTCGTGTGTTTGTGGCAGCCGTGTAGCTCTCACGTCCTGCTGTGGCCTACTAGAAGTTTAATCCCAGGACTTTGTTGCTCCTCTCTGCTCGTTCAGTTTGCTCTCTTTCTCCATGTTCTGGTTGTTTTTGCTCTTCAGTCACCTCCCCGCTGTCTCTTTGCTTCACCTATTTTCCCATAATATACTAATGAGCCACTGACTGAATATCTTCCCTGCCAGGCTCTAACCCCTGTGAACTCAGCTGCTTGGCCTTGGGTCACAACTTCTACTACAACTTTGGCCGAGTGCTCGACGGCACAGCCTGCGACAAGGACTCAGGAGCAGTGTGTGTGAACGGACGCTGCCTGGTGAGTGGTACCCGGTCTGTGTGTGTGTCAGTGTTTCCTATGTTTGCTTATTTTAAAGCAGACCTATTATGGATTTCCTTGTTTTCTGTCATTCATAAACAATGGATTTTTGTTCCTTTCCTACTAAAAAACAAATAATTTCACTTTCTGTCAAATAAATATTACATCAAGAGAGTTATGTGTCCATTCAGTCATCTGAGGTGCTCCGGCACTCAGTCACTCATGTCTATGGAAAAAATGAACAGGAGCTGTACTTCTGGAAACAGAGACAGCCTTAAAAACTCATCCAAGCTTTCAAATGACGGCGATGTCAAAAGAAAACTGGCCCGACTCTCTTGTTCCTTCAGCTCCACTCTGTTGAGGTATAAGTGATGTTGACCAGTCTGACTGGAGCTCTCTGGAGAAGTGAACTCCATGCTGTGCGTTTGGACCACAGTTCTCTCATCAGTGTAGACTGCAGCCTTCAGTTAGCATTATGGCTCTGCTGAGCTCTCCACAATCCCACATCTAGCCTGTCCCCTTCTCACCTCTCCTACCCTCACACGGATGGGGACGGGGTAGGAAATGAACGCGTCTCGTGGGTCCTGGAGCTCGTGCGCTGTTGGGAAATGCATGCATAACACTCAGCAGACACATCTGCTGCAAGGGAGGACGCTCACTGCTGAAGCTATTTTTACACAGCCCACAAAGGATTAATTTGTGTCTGTGTTTACATATGCTGCATGTGCATACGTGTGTGTTTGTGTGTGTGCATGCTCACATGTTGCGTGTGGCACATATAAGAGGATTTATGGGCCACAGACTTGTGCTGGCCTAGGTCAGAGCAGCCCTGGGCCTGAAACAAGAATCAGATGCAGCCTGCAGCTTGTGGAGTCCTGCAGGTAACAAACTGAGTTCAGGCAGGTGAACACATGAACACAGGGCCGTGTGTGTGCAGTGTATGTGTAGATAATCCTTCACAGCTAAAACTGCAGTGTTTTTTTATTTTTATGTACACCACACAAAATTATCTAAACTCTTTTCAGTTTAAGAAATGATTTAATTCTGCAATTACTAGCTATGTTTTAGCTGCTCCCTAGCCACAGCAGGCAGCACCACGTTTGATTTGGTATGTTTTTTACCCTGGATGCCCTCCTGATCCAACCCCAAAGTGGATTTATTGTCTCTGGCTGAAATGGAGAGTCCATCAGGATTGGCTGGTTTGTTTTAGCCTGCCTCAAGTGGCCACTTAAGAAACTGCAGATTTTGATACTTGATTAGTTTTGACTTTAAGAAAAAGGATAGTTTTCTCTTCAGCTGTGGAAGTTACCAGTGGGAAAGCTCTCGTCCTTTGGATGACATAACTGATTAAATTACTGATCCTAATTGTTCATTTTCTATTGAACGACTAATCAGTGAACTAACCGTTTCAGTTCTAGACTGTAGAAGAGCTGCTCAGCAACAACTTCAACCATTCAGTTTACATGTATACATCTGCTTGCATGTCTAAATGCCACAGCATCCATGTCTTCTTGTGTGCACACAGATCATGTGTTTTTGATTAAATAGGTTCCCAAGATTATTGATCTCTAGTGTGGGAACCTCTTTGATTGGGTTGCAAAGCAGAAATGGAGACCACAGAAGAACACGGCCACTGTCGTCTTTCTAGCAACAGATTCTCCACACACCATAAAACATCCTGCTCGTCTTTGCTGCTCTTCACTCTGGCATTTACAGAGACGACTCCAACCCGCTCTGCCCTCTTGAGGCCCTGGGGTACAGTTTTTCCACAAAGCAAATGTTTGTAAGAGCAAGCAAATGACAGAGAGAAGCAAATACGAGAAAGAAAGAAAGAGTGAAGAGAGCTAAGGCCCGGCAGTAGCTGGGGGTGACTACATGGCAAAGAAAAGGCCAAAAGAAAGGTTACAAGCTTCTCAGCAGAAAATGCACACTGTTAGGAAAAACAGGAGCGACATTAATCAAAGCAAACTGTCCTTCTCAAAGCGTTTGTCTGTGTTTATCACAGACGCCTGGCTGTGACTTCATCTTAGGCTCAAAGCAGCAGGTGGATGCCTGCATGGTGTGTGGCGGACACAACGCCACCTGCCTGCACCACAAGAGTGTGTACCAGAGCAACAGTCTGGAGGCAGGTAGGAAAAACACACACACACACACACACACACACACACACACACACACACACACACACACACAAGGAATGAAATGCCAACACAGCATGGGGATATTTCCAGTCCCTCCTTTGTGTTTTCCTACCCAAATGCTATTAGTCATTCAAGCTCAGGGAACTGTTCCCTGATGAAGTGAACATTAACCATGGCAACACTTTTACCAAATAAAAGCAGTTGGCTGCCTTCCAGGAGGAATTGGGCTAACAACAGCTACAAAATTACAGTTGATTCAGGAAAGAGGAGGAAGAACACAAAGTTCTTCGGGCCATTCTGGCTCGGTGCATTTTCTACCTTCATCAGCACTTGTACTCAAGAGGATAATGTGGGGTCTGACTGCATGCTGGGAAGAGGTTTTCAGAAGCTTGTCTGCCTGTATGCCCTATCTGAAAAGAGAAATAACAGGTTAGAAAACACAAGTATTCACTACTTAAACCAGGCCAGCAAACAAACTGTTTCTAACTCAGTTTACTTTGAAATACACAATTTAATCACATGAAAATGTATTTCAATTATTAAACAAAGCAAAAACAAAGCAGCAGGCAGAGCTTCTCACTTGGATACATGTTCTTCAAGTTCATCTCCAGCCTCTTGACTTCACCCTCCATCTATGTGCTACGCATGTTCCCCCGTATACTGCAGACAAACACCACACCCTGTGTAGTAGTATTATACTGCATTGTTTGCCCTGTTTAATTGAATTAAGAATTCAAATGTTAACATAAGTCATCAGCTGGTGAGCAAACCATGGATAAGTGTCTGTATACAGAGGTCAAGACTTCATAGACTTCACAGTATTGGTATTCAACCAAAATTCTTTTTGCAAAAACACCAGTTGCCATCTAGTGGCCTTGCACGTTTAAGGCACTTTGGCTACATTTTGATGTGATTTTTGAACACGGCAGCTTTTGGAATTTGTTGGCTGCTTTATCTTCAGAATAGTTACTGATGTGAGTTTGGAGGTTTGTTTAGGGGGCATTCCTATTCGGCTGGGAGCATTCATCTAATGAATGGAAACCTCAACATAATGCAGAGGTTTCATGTTATTCTCAAATGTTAATGGTCTGAGAATAACAGATGGAAATAAACAAAAAATAAACATCAGATTCTGGGCAATTAAACCTAATTATAACGCCTAACACCTCAGGCGTGTCACTTTGGCTCTGTAACAGTGGTTCCCTCTCACAGCTTATTGTGTAGGCAGATCAGAGGTGATAGATGAAGTCCTGGCCCATAATGGCTCAGATTGAGCAAGAATGGTAAATGGCCTGTATTTGTATAGTGCTTTACTAGTCCCTAAGGACCCCAAAGCGCTTTACACATCCAGTCATCCACCCATTCACACACACATTCACACACTGGTGATGGCAAGCTACGTTGTAGCCACAGCCACCCTGGGGCGCACTGACAGAGGCGAAGAACACGGCTGATAAAGGCTGCTTTGTCTGGGTGACTCAGCAGCCTCGAAGGGCTCTTTTTCCTTTCCTTCACCAGTGGAGGGAAGGCCGATCAAGAGGGGCAGCACGAAACGGTTCTTTCCAAGCTCTAAATGTACATGGCCCCGAGCTCATCGCTGATCACATGCCTGCCACTTTGACATTTCAAAACACTATATCATCATAAAGCCCTGCAGATTCACCTCGAGAATAGTTTTTCTCTGAAACTGGTGAAAAGAAAAACCAGAGTGAGACACTCTTTATACGTCATGATAAATGAGCTTCATGCTGTTGATGCTTTACGCTCGGGGACACCCCTGAGACCTTTTCTATTTCCTGAAATATCAATCTGTAAGGAATGGTTGGGATTTTACCTCATCCATATTTCTTTTTCTTTGTGCTTAATTAGGTTTAATATTACTGACATTAAAGATCCCGTTTGTCTTATAATGACACGTTACAAACCACAGCCTACAAGTGTACAGCAAGCTCTTTTAAAAGCTACAATCATGTGATTAATAATCTAGGTTTTTTGTGAGTCATTGATTACAGAGCCTTTACTGACTGCTCAGTTACACAAAGGTAGACCCTGAGTGTCAGGTGCACAGTACAGTCTGAATGCTTCTAAATATCTATTATGTTTGAAAAATGACTGAATGTATCAAACTAGGATAATAGTACAGTCAACTATCTAGAGATGTGCAAGTTTATATCCTTTCAAATAACATTCAGTAATACATAGCATGTTTTTAGTATCCACCATGCAACCATTTAGAGTTAAGGGTGGGGTTAGGATAGGATCCACGGCATTTTGTGGAATTTTCACGCACATAAATGAGAAAAAAGTTCTAAATGATAGAAAAACATTAAGATGTTTAAAAAATGTTTAACGTTTGTGACTGCTTGTTTAGGATGGCACTAAAATGGTAGATGGAGTGGTTCTAATAAAGTGGCAGTCTAGTAATCTGGTGTTGGTGATTTAGATTTTAATAAAAGAGTTGAAACAAGTAACTGAAGGGTTGATTTCTGTCAGGAGGCTGGTCTGGTCTTTCTTTGGACCGTATATATAAGTAAACACTTCAGCCTGCAGACTGAACCATATTTCTCTCTGCAATCCCAGAGGCAGCTATGGGATTACTGTTTAACCAACAAACGCTAAGCTTCTTTTAGATGACTTCTAGGATTTTCTTGTTTCCTGGCTTCCTGTTACTTTGTATCCAAGCTTGCTGTTGGCGTTGTATTTGTGTAGTTGATTGGAAAAAAATTGGCCTTTTCTGAATGTGGTGGAAGAAATCAAATTAAAACCAAGCTTCTACTGTCTCTGTCAGGCGGGCCTTTTGGATACAATGAAGTGGCCATGATCCCTGCTGGAGCAACTCACATCCGAGTCACTGATAACAGCAGGAATTATCTTGGTAAGATTCCGTCTACAGATCGCTTTTTCTCCCTGTCTCTCTCTTTTACACACACCAGGCCTGCTGTGTGTTTGACTTTCAGCTTAATTCCATGGCAGTCTCTTTGCATCACTGTTTCATAGCTACAGTGTAAATCAGTTTTATAATTCAAGTCTACACATGCCGTTGTTTCCTCTCCCTGGAGACAGTGGGCTCGACGGTCTCATTTGGTTTCTGGATCCTCTGAACGTTTCCCAGGCAGCATAATAACCAAGGGCATCTATTCTCATCACAGTTTATGAGACCAAAATAAAACACGCCCTGAAACAGAGCACGCTGTTGTCTTGAAAGAGACCCTCGTAAAGGCTTTATTTGACCACTTGGTTAAGACAGGTGAAGGTACTTGTTTCCATCCATGTCATGGAAAATGTCTCCCTTCCAAGAGTCACTGCTGCCATATATAGTCAGGCGCCATATTTCTGCTTCTGACATCCGGCCTTTACCTCAACTTTACCCAATGATAAGGAAACAACTGTTTCCTTTGATGTCGAGAGACATGCCACTCTTTCCTTCATTCTCATCACCTGTTCTTCCTTTGCACAGCCCTGCAGAATGGACGCTCCCAGTTTTTGATTAATGGAAACTGGAAGATCAGCGTTCCAGGCGAGTACAGTGTAGCAGGGACTAAGCTGGTTTATCGGCGCTCAGCAGACACCTGGGAGAGCTTTGAGGTGGCAGGACCCACCCAGGAAGACCTTCATCTAATGGTAAGAATATCTGAAGACGCTGGAACAGGACAAATGTACAGTGGCTTGCAAAAGTATTCGGCCCCCTTGAACTTTCCCACATTTTGTCACATTACAGCCACAAACATGAATCAATGTTATTGGAATTCCAGGTGAAAGACCAATACAAAGTGGTGCACACGTGAGAAGTGGAACGAAAATCATACATGATTCCAAACATTTTTTACAAATAAATAACTGCAAAGTGGGGTGTGCGTAATTATTCAGCCCCCTGAGTCAATACTTTGTAGAACCACCTTTTGCTGCAGTTACAGCTGCCAGTCTTTTAGGGTCTGTCTCTACCAGCTTTGCACATCTACAGACTGAAATCCTTGCCCATTCTTCTTTGCAAAACAGCTCCAGCTCAGTCAGATTAGATGGACAGCGTTTGTGAACAGCAGTTTTCAGATCTTGCCACAGATTCTGGATTGGATTCAGATCTGGACTTTGACTGGGCCATTCTAACACATGGATATGTTTTGTTTTAAACCGTTCCATTGTTGCCCTGGCTTTATGTTTAGGGTGGTTGTCCTGCTGGAAGGTGAACCTCCGCCCCAGTCTCAAGTCTTTTGCAGACTCCAAGAGGTTTTCTTCCAAGATTGCCCTGTATTTGGCTCCATCCATCTTCCCATCAACTCTGACCAGCTTCCCTGTCCCTGCTGAAGAGAGAAGCACCCCAGAGCATGATGCTGCCACCACCATATGTGACAGTGGGGATGGTGTGTTCAGAGTGATGTGCAGTGGTAGTTTTCTGCCACACATAGCGTTTTGCATTTAGGCCAAAAAGTTCCATTTTGGTCTCATCTGACCAGAGCACCTTCTTCCACATGTTTGCTGTGTCCCCACATGGCTTGTGGCAAACTGCAAACGGGACTTCTTATGGTTTTCTGTTAACAATGGCTTTCTTCTTGCCACTCTTCCATAAAGGCCAACTTTGTGCAGTGCACGACTAATAGTTGTCCTATGGACAGATTCCCCCACCTGAGCTGTAGATCTCTGCAGCTCGTCCAGAGTCACCATGGGCCTCTTGGCTGCATTTCTGATCAGCGCTCTCCTTGTTCGGCCTGTGAGTTTAGGTGGGCGGCCTTGTCTTGGTAGGTTTACAGTTGTGCCATACTCCTTCCATTTCTGAATGATGGCTTGAACAGTGCTCCGTGGGATGTTCAAGGCTTGGGAAATCTTTTTGTAGCCTAAGCCTGCTTTAAATTTCTCAATAACTTTATCCCTGACCTGTCTGGTGTTTAAATCCAATTGAGAATCTGTGGCAAGATCTGAAAACTGCTATTCACAAACGCTGTCCATCTAATCTGACTGAGCTGGAGCTGTTTGGCAAAGAAGAATGGGCAAGGATTTCAGTCTGTAGATGTGCAAAGCTGGTAGAGACATACCCTAAAAGACTGGCAGCTGTAATTGCAGCAAAAGGTGGTTCTACAAAGTATTGACTCAGGGGGCTGAATAATTACGCACACCCCACTTTGCAGTTATTTATTTGTAACAAATGTTTGGAATCATGTATGATTTTCGTTCCACTTCTCACGTGTACACCACTTTGTATTGGGCTTTCACCTGGAATTCCAATAACATTGATTCATGTTTGTGGCTGTAATGTGACAAAATGTGGAAAAGTTCAAGGGGGCCGAATACTTTTGCAAGCCACTGTATATAGATATATATTTGTCTTACTGTCATTCATTGTGGTAATGTACAGAACCAAAATTAGAAAAACGTTGCCTCTGTCCAGATATTTATATATATTTTATAAATCAATTACATGCCTGTTTTGACACTGAAGACTTTAAAGGTAAAGGTACCAGTACCATACTGTAGCTCAGAGCCAACCGGTCATCTGTCCCAGTTGGTAACTGTTGAGGATGAAACCACATAAAGCATCTGGGCAGCAGTTTGACCAGACTGTTTCAATTTTTATTAAATGCATGTGCATTTCCAAATATATGGAAGACTTCTATAATTAAAGCACTTCCCAAAAGCCCTTAGTGACTTTCATCTAGGTCAAGGGTGTCGAACTCCAGGCCTCGAGGGCCGGTGTCCTGCAGGTTTTAGATATCACCCTGGTTCAACTCACCTGATTCAAATGATAAGTTCATTACCAGGCTTCTGGAGAACTTCAAGACATGTTGGGGCGGTAGTTTAGCCATTTAAATCAGCTGTGTTGGATCAAGGACACATTTAAAACCTGCAGGACACCGGCCCTCGAGGCCTGGAGTTCGACACCTGTCAATTCTAGGTGCTTTAACTTTTGACTTGTCCTCGCTAAATACGTGGCACAAGTGATTAGTGAACATCTTACCTCAGCTGTATTGGATCAGTTGGATCCTTGCAGTTTGTATATAAACCACAAAGGGGCACAGAAGATGCAACAATGATTCTGTTTAATACAGCTGCATGTCACTTACAGTAAAAAGATGCTATTTGTCAATCTGACTTTAATACAACAACAACAACAAACAACTGCAAGACGGATTCGATGAATTGGAATTTGAACATATTTCCAGGTGAGGGCTGAGGAAGGAGATTGGAATTCTAACTGATAATCCATTATTAGTTGATGTTTAATGTTCACAAAATATGAAATACACAGGCCCGATGACCGGTCCTTCAATTTCTGGTCAGTCTGTGGGAGTCATTAGTAGCTTCAAGTATCTGGGCACATTTACTGATAACAAGATGAATAACAACAAAATAGAAATGAGAACGAGGAAGCTAGTCAAAGGCTTTTTCTTGGAGTTAGCCCAAACATTTTGGAAAGAGTATATGTCAGCTTGGTGAAAGAATCACATTACTGCAGATGGAAATAAAAATCTTCCTTTGGCTCTAATGGTCCTGACTCATCGTGCGCTATTTTTCTTTTTCTCCATGCCACTCTGAACTGTTCACTTGTGTGCAGGTTCTGGCAACAGACAGACACCCAGGGATTGAGTATGAGTACTGGCTGCCACCAGACCAGTATGCTCTCTACCACGGGAGGAGGAGCCCACTGCGACAGGCTCACCATACTGCCAGCTACCTACCCTGGAGTCAGCCCACTGCTTCAACCACAACCACCACTACCAGGGCTCCACCAAACACCCCCCGACCTCACTGGTGTAAGGCCCATCTCCTCTCTTTAATCCCCATGAAACAGATTCATATATTAAACCATTAGTTTAGTAAGTCAGTCATCCTCTCAAACAACCTCATGTTACTTAAAGCTCAGTTCAAGTTGAGAAGAAATTTTAGGCTGCCTTTAAAAACACACAAGAACCGCATTAAAGAAATGTCTGCCAGTCATTTCTGTAAGGGGAGAAACTCATGAAAGAGTATGCCGTCAGCAACATTAAGACCATCTGCCCTATACTGAGCAGATACTTGCATGAACACAGTGTTTTTATTGTTTCTGTAATGATAACAGCTAAAATGGACTTTGTGCTATCTTTCCAGAGTTATAAATGCTGCCTTCTGTGGTGTTGTGCTGTGGATCTGTTGCCAGAACCAGACAGATTTATTGTGTCATTCCACAAATACCTACAACACACTGTTGTAGACCGCTGGCCTTTGGTTGTCACTTTAACTGAATGCTAGCTATGATGCAAAGCAGCGTTTTCTCATCACCAAGTATTGTACATACATGTACGGCACCCACTTACAAGTGTTCTCTGTTCATTTTACATTACTGGGCAACGAGCAGTCATCAGTGAAATCCAGGTTACAAAAAGAAAAAGAAGAAAACTAAGGCTTTGGTTCTGTGCAGTCTGCAGTAATAGCACTAAACATTTACAGTAGTTTAGACTCAGTTTACATGGATCACCATCAGACTCTTTGTGATCCGTCTGATGGATGGATTCATTCCAGAAACAGCTGTTTCAGCCACATTAAGAAACAAAAATAACGCCACATGGTTATGCTTTGAAAGTAAAAATGCAGCAGAATTATTTAGTGGTTAGTAAAGCTCACCTACAAAAAAATGTCCAGTCAATTCAATTCAATTGTATTTATACAGCGCCAAATCACAACAACAGTCACCTCAAGACACTTTACATTGTAAGGTAGACCCTACAATAATACATACAGAGAAAAACCCAACAACCATATGACCCCCTATGAGCAAGCACTTTGACGACAGTGGGAAGGAAAAACTCCCTTTTAACAGGAAGAAACCTCCGGCAGAACCAGGCTCAGGGAGGGGCGGGGCCATCTGCTGCGACTGGTTGGGGTGAGAGAAGGAAGACAGGATAAAGACATGCTGTGGAAGAGAGACAGAGATTAACAAGTGTGCCATTAACAGCCAATTAAGAGCTTCATCTCTACAAATGCAAGTGCTCACTTTGAACTGCAGATACAGAATGTGTGTAAAAATACAGAAAAAATTATAATTTCTTCTAATCACCAGCAGGGGATGAAAAACGAGTTTGATTCTGCACAAATCTGAGGCTGAAAATGCTTCTTTTGCTACATTCCTCTGTTTTCTCAGGAATTATGATGTGTTTATGCTCTCAGGTGCTCGTTTGAAGTCAGACTATAACATGCTGTTCATGTTCTATATCCTTCTGAGACACACCCCATTCATTCATGCCCTCTGCAGTGGACACACAAGTCATAAAAAAACACAACTGAAACAACAGATAGTCTTCACTGACATTATAAATTGATATAGCAATACTAATGATGCTAAATTAACAAACAAACTTGTGGTAATGCTGAAAATAGCAGACTGCTGACCACTCTGCAAAGCACGTGAAAATGCAGAAAGTACATGTTTCTGAGTAACCTAATGAATATTTAATAAATTACTTTGGACATATTTATGCATCTTGAATCGGCAGCATGGGATGAAACTAACTCAGAAATATTGGCTGAGTGACTCCTTTCAGAGATAAATATAAAGCCAAGATTAGCTCATGATAACATTTTATTGTCTGACACAGGAAGTTGTCAGATGAGTGGCAGCAAACCTAAAGGTGTGCACACAGCACCCTTACAGAAGTTCTTATCCAGATGAATAAGTAAAAACACTTGCAGTGGATGAAGGGCTGAAAAGAATCCATGTTCAGGTCCCATTTGATTTTAAAATAATTTATCTGCAGGCTGGCCTGGTTGCTGCTGAGAAACAGCTGGTGTATCTCTCATGATGAGCCTGCAGTACACATGTGCTCAATCTCTCCTTAAATATTCACATGGGACTCTGCACTGAGCCCGAGGAGCCGTGCCTTCTTGTCAGACTCCATCCAACACTGCAATAAATCTAAGTAGCCTCTATGGAAACACTTTCCAGCAGGTGAATTTCTGCCAAAAGCAGAACTCGTATCATTGGCAGAAATAGTATTTTGATTGTTTATTAGATAAAAACGGGACTCTTCAGGTCGTGATGATACATAATAAGGTCAGAATGATTTTGTTGTTTGCCCGAAGCAAAACAAACTGTATGATGCAGGTTTTTAAATATTTTATCTTTTATAATACCAAGTTTAGTTGTAGATATGTAATGTGCAGCTGAATAACTGAGACACATCGTGGATTTTTAAGCTGCTCTGTCATTTCATTTAATATATTCAAATAATGTTTCCTGTTGTGTTACATAATGAAAAACACTATTAACTGATATGCTGTATTATCAGTGCATGTGTATATACTGCCTGCCTGTTGATCATTATCCAAAATGAAATGAACAACAGCAAACATTTAAGCCACAACACAACATAAAATATGTTTTTATAGCCAATGGAAATGGAGTTCCAGAGAAAGAGTTTGCATTTCTAGTACACAGCTATAAGTTTTTTATTAGTGCTGGATAAAATGGACAGAAGACACAACTGCCCACTCTTAAATCCAGAGGTTTTGTTGCCTAAACTTAATAAAATAAAAAATGAAAGCAATAAAATATAAGTAATAATCAAAAATAGGTTAAAAAAATGGATCAACCTTGACTATAGACTGTATATAAAAGATGAAAATAGCCTCCGTGACATCACTGACCAGTTTTAGACTCAGACCAGTTTTTGGTCTCTTCCATGTTTTTGCTTTGGAGCCCAAAGTGACCGTGGTTGCAATACATAAAGAAACAAGCAATTGTAAGACGCCCAAGGTTTTGAAAAATCATGCTGATATTAGTGTGTTGATTTTGTCTCTTCTAGTTTTACAGCCACTGAAGCCACCACGCCCCCACAGTCCCCACCAGCGTCCCCACCAGCCCATCCTGCCTCGTCTGGAGCGGGACGAGAACCGTAGAAATCTCCTTCCTCAGCCCTCACCTGAAAGTATGTTCAAACAACCCATCACATCACCCAACAAGCTAAAACTGGTATTTTTAAAAATTCATGTAATAAAAAAACAGCTTGAAGCACAAGAATAACAAGAGGTCTTGTGCATTTTGCTAAGACCCCACAGAGCGCTGATCTCAACAATCAGTCTGACATTAAGAGAAAGAACTTGATTCTGCCTCGATACCTTTGACATTTCAGTATATGTAACACTTGATAACTGCACAGCAGAAGTGTGGCTAATGTCTTGAGAAGAATATCATTGCAGAGAGAATCTGTAGACTGCAGCTGTCTTTGGTTATGGTTCCATCTTTGGGGTCAAAGTTGTGCCGTAACAGGTTTTTGGCATCAGTCATTGGGACCAGTCCTAGTTTTGGCACTGGGACCACATTCACAGAGGAACTGTGGCAAGTTCTCTGAGTTACTGAGAACAACCTACTTGCCAAGTACCTTTAAAAAGAAACGTGATAGTACCACCTAGGGATGGGTATCGAAAACCGGTTCTTGTTGAGAACCGGTTCCCACTGTTTCAATTCCTTGGAATCGTTTGCCATTTTTGCAAACGATTCCCTGATCGATTCCAGTCGCCCCGAATGACGTCACCACGTTGCGGAGCGTCGGAGCGTACCTGGCAGGAAACACGGCACCTAAGCGGCTCAAACGCTTAAAAGTTTGTTTATACTTTACGAGAACGGATGACAACAGGGCAACTTGCAATACTTGCAAAGTAGATGTTTCATTAAGGGAGGAAACACTACGAATATGCAAAAGCATTTGCTCACAAAACACGCGATGAACTTAAATGAATGTCTTTAATTCTGCTCCGGACTCGTGAATCTCAACCCAGCAGCAGCAGCGGTAACGTTTGCACGTCCTCTCCCGTTAATGCGGCAGGTAAATAATCAACTAACAGTGCATATTATGTTAGCGCGATCTGCTTTATTACAAAACCTGCCATTGTGCATTTAGGTGACCATGATGAGACAGACAGACAGAGTCTGGCTGGCGCTCGCTGGCAGTTGTCGCTGCAGTCTACCGGTAGCGTCTCTTTTCAGGCCCGAATGTCACCGAGCAGTGACTAGTTTGTGGTCAAAACCTTGCAGCCATTTGCCACAGCAGATGGTAAGTGAATGTGTTTAATTGTAGGCAGGGACATTACTGATATTCTTGTAATTGCTACAGAATAATTTATGTTATACTTTAATTGCTACAGAAGAATATTTATTTATTATTGCGTTTACAATTTTCCCGGGGACCCTGTGACACCCCATTGAAGAGCCGTTATTATTTTCTTTAAGATCTCACTATCTTCTAAACCGAATTCAGTTCATTTTAATCCTTTCTTTAAAATTAACACTCTCTACCCCAGTTTTACCATATCTAAATTATCAAACCGACCCCAATATTTATAAAATCATACTAAAAACCCATTTCAAATTAAACAAATTAAATCTTAAACCCCTCTCTTTTGACACATCTCATGTGGCAAAAAAAATCTCAAAATGACCCAAGCTCAAAATACTTCACCCACAAAAATTAAAAGGAAAAAGGTTAGTCATTTCATTTCTCAGAACAGCTCAGCAATCCTCCTCTCCGTTATTTTGCTCCGGATCAATTTAATCTAGGGATGCACCGATGGATCTGGTATCGGGTATCGGTGCCGATACTGTAAAATGTGCGTGCGCATTTCGTGAAAAGTTAACCGATACCATGAACCGATACTATAATTCCCATGGACTTAAACTACGGTAACATAAGGTGTTCACAGTTGATGTTATGTGATGTAACTCTACCCTGAATATAATTTGCCCTGTAATATGTCGCATAAATACAGGTAATTAGAGCAATCAAACTGTTCGTTAATCATAAAAGTATTATTTTATGGTATGTAACTCTGAAGGAGTTAAAATATTTTTCAGAGTTCTACCCCTGTGAAGGTAGCATAAACGGGACCTTTGGGGAGATGCCATATTAGCTGAACCAAAGTGAAATTATCAGGTTAACCAGCACAAAAGAGTGTGTGACTAGAAAGCTGACCAATATTCACATAAAAGTGACTCATACTAAACCCATTTCAAATTAAACAAACAGCATTCCGCAAATCTGGTAAACCCCGATCAGCTGAACTTTCAGACTTTTGACAGAAGAGGATTTTCATCGTCATGTGAGCAAAAAACTCAAAAGTGTGAATTGTGTGGGGCATGTGTGAATATTGCTGTTTAGTGGACAAATTTTGGAATAAGGTGATAAAAAGTTGGGTTGTTTAATATAATTTGAAAGGGAATTATGTCATTTCATTTTCATTTGGTTAAGAACAGTTTAAAAAGGGATGTGTTGTACAATTTGTCTCTCCTCAGTCCGTTGTGTTAAAGAGTTGTTGGGGTCGCTCTTTACTACTGGTTGTTTAACTTGTTAACTTTTAAGTTTAACTTGTGTGTGTGGTAGAAGTATCTAAACTCGGTATCGGCCTGTCCAAGTTTATCGGATCGGTTTGAAAAATAAGATCAATTTAATCATCATGTCAAATCTTCTTGAACTCCTGCTCCTTCAAAGTCTGGATCCTTGGAATTTCCTGGAAACAAAACCTGTACTTTACATATCATACTCAACTCCCCCTTTATGATCCAGTCTGTTTCATGACAAAAATAAACTTAAACAGAACAGTTATTAATCATGTGTTACCTCAGTTAATGGTAACATGAGTTTCATCAAACAATGTTTCCCCTATAGCATTTAGCATTCTCCCAACAATATAATGTAATACCATAATCTAACCCCAGTAAAAAAGAAATGTTCTCCAAGCAAACATCAGCAACCCAAAACCCGCATCCCCAGATTTAAGTCTTCCACTCCTCCTGTTTGCCAACCTTTTATTTATTTCCCCCCTTGGTCCAGTCACTCACATTCACTCACATGCATTCACACATGATATTTTTGCTGATACTGCAGCCTTCTGCGCACGTCATCAGATGCTCCACATCAGCAAAATGAGCTCAATCATTTGTTTTATTTCGTTTTCCTTTTTAGGAAAATAGTTCTCCATACTTTTGACTGGATTGAATCGCTACAATCCTTTTTTAAACAGAGACTCGCCGCCAATCAGGTCTCCTCCTCAGCCAATTATAATCTGTAAAGCCCACCTGATTTTCGTACTTGGTAATTTTGTCAGCACCGTCAGTTCACTCTCTTCCAGGCCTGCTTAGAACAAAAATGAAAAAAAAAGAGAGCTGATTATTAGCTCATCAAAGTACAAAACAAAATCACCTGACAGGTTTTTTCTGAGTGCACTACTACAAAATTTCTCGGGCCCCTCTCAGACATATCCATATTTAATCAAACTCCCTCTCTTGAAATAGAAACAACAGCCTCAAAAATCTGAAACAATCTCAAAGTTCACCCGTTCACTGCACTGAAAACCTCGTCAACAGCTGCGCCGTTTGCACAATGTCTCCCTTCCTCACTCTGCCATGTTTTCATTCAGCGTAAGATATAAACCGATTTCAACAACGTATCATCACTAAATTATAAATTTCCTGTCCAAATCTGCCCCTCTGAACAGACCTGACCACCGTAATCAATTATCGTGTTACTTTACCCTTATATATTTCGCCAAATAATCCTCCACAGCCACCGCTGTCTCTTGAACTGAAAGCCTCCGACACACACGCACACAGGAAGTGTCTTTGCTCCAGCTAATTTGCATAGTGACTCATCTCAACAAGTCAACTTGACAAAAGAAATACATGTTTAAACCTTAACACATTATTGAATTATTTTCATTTTCTTTCTATACTAATCACTTACTTTTATCAATCGGTGCAAAAGCACTCCTAACTCACTCTTTTAAAACTGCTTTAATCACTTTTCTTCTGTTAATTTCCATAACTCACTCCCCTGTCATATAACCCCTTTGAGTCAACTTCAACCTCAAGCTTTAAGTCTATTTTATTAAACATTCACACCATTTCATCACTCATACAAGTAGCAAGCTGATCTTCCTTGCATATGCTTGTCTTTGTAAGGTTAATGCATTCTCTGTTTGTGTGTGTTATTTTTTGCATCTATGGCTTCGCAGTCTCACAGACACTTCCCAATTCTCCAGTTAAGCAGTCAGTTTTCTCTTTCCCCGAATTACTAGCCCAAATTTTAATTTCCCACCTTAAATGATAACCCTCCTGGTCTTCAGCCAGGTGTTAGGGCTTGCTTTTCAGGTTCATGGACACATCATGCTGTGAACAATTCAACCAGAAACTTGCCTTAACTTATCCATTGATGTTAACCCACAATTTTCCTTCCGACTGTGGCCGTGGAGAACTGGTCCGGGTCTGCTTTACTCCTGAAAATAACAAAACTAAGACATTTTCATTATTATCACGAGTGTTTAAACGACCCATTTCTGTCTCTTTCCTGTCACAAATACCAGTTATGTCATGTTTATGTCATGAATATGAATGTAAGCATTTTCTTCCTCGTTACATTTCATGTTAATTGAGTGTAAGCTGCTTTCTTCGTCGCATGCCAGGTGTTCATCTTAATTAAGTGTAAGCTGCATCTTCATTGCATCCTTATGTATTCATATTTAATTTATGCATCTTTTCACTGAGCTTTAGCTTCAAACTATCTCACTTCTGATTCATTTCAAAAATAATTTCACATGTAACAATTTGTGTATGTGTGTTTTCTATTCATTAATATAGTTGTCAGTTATTTTCTTTGATTATTTTTACCTTTTGTATTGTTTACCTCTTTGTTGTGATGTGGTGGACATCCCTAAACAATCATGAGTTCCGGCTTCAATTTCATTCCAATCATATCCTGTATTCTCGCAATCAAACTCGTCCAGCTTCATCTCTCACTGGTCCTTTTTCATTCACAGTGTCCTGTTCGGGCTTCAAAGCTCCAACAAACACAGTCTGTTTCTTCTCTGTGTTGATCTTTCAGTATTCTTCTTCCTTCAGTCTTATTTTCATTTGCTCTGTTTTCTTCTCCATTCATCTTTTCAGTCTTCTCTTCCAAGATTGCTCCAAGCATAGCAAATATGAGAGTCAGTGCCTTCAAGCAGACACATCACACTGTTCTTCACCAGCATGCATGTTGCATCACGTGCTTTCTTTCATACTGCTGGACTCATCAGTCGTCATCAGTGTTACTGCTTTCGCTTGCACTGTCTTTTAGCTTCAGTTAATTCTTCAAGTCCACGATGTTCTGTCGGTCTTCATCAGGAGGATTGACTGTCCTTTGCGTTTCTTCTCAGGGTCAGGGACAAAGTGAGAGATCAAGCTGCACAATTTCGAGCCAAAGACTGGCTTATTTTCTCCCAATTCTGTTAATCTATTGTTCTGCCGCTGTACTCAAGGTTCCAATGTTGAGAGAAGTCCACCTGTATTGGCACACTAAAGCATAGAATCAATATCATATTCATTTTTTATCTTAAAACCTCCATTTGCTTCGTCTGCCTAGCGTTAACTCGTCTGTCTCTCTGTGTTCTTTCTTTACACTCTCAGCTACCTTTTATGGGCATGCGTTTCCTGTCCCAGACACACACACACACTTCCTGTTTTCTGCAGACTCTGCAGAGACCTTCTGCAGGTAACAGGCAGACTCTGTCTCCCTTTGAATTTCACAGTCTACAAACAATCAGCAATTCTACTAAATCTTGATTTAAAAACAATACGCCTTCATTTCACTCACAGACATTTAAATAGAGCTCTTTCCAACATCAGGACAACTAACACTTCTCCACACACATCACCATTCTTTAGGTCAGTTTTGTAGCATCAGTCACACAATAATTTCTTGAGTGGGTGTACCAAGTGTATATACTTATGTGTTTTTGAACTGAACGAAAAAGAAACTCAACCTCTCATACCATCACTCATGCGTTTCTTGAATTAAAAGCACTTTCAAACTTTAAAACATCCTATTTTACATCACAAAAGAAATATATTTTACACTCCTTTATTTCATACACACCTTTTTAAATGTTCTAACCTCTTTCAGACATGAATCATCTCACACACCCTGCCTTTTCTCTCAAACTCCCACCTTTCCACTCACTCAGACAAATCACGCAGAGTCACTCAAATCAAATACTGACCGCATTCACACGGTTAAAATACGCTTTCATACAAGTATTTTAGCCATGCTTTTCATCATCAGAAAGAGCAAGTCAAGAAAAACTGAAACCTCTAATCATTCTCACAGCTGCTCACCACACACACATAACTAAAATAAACCACACCACCATTTATGGCTCAAGAGAGGTTACTACAGGAAAATATATAGTGGTCTTAGGTACTGTACAATACACTCAATCTATATATGTCTGTCAAAACTCAGTCAATGACTATACATCCACAGTAATGAATTCAAACTCTATTTATACTCTCGTAATAAGCAAAACCAGCCTCTTAATTACAGGCATTTAGCAATATTGGCAAACAATAGTTATAAAGCTCAATACTCTCGAAACTGAAACCACCCTCTCTGCGCGTCACCGCTGCTCATTTACATTTTCACACACACACCATCAGTGCACATCCGGCTGTGCACTGCTTACACAGAGACTGATCTCACACATAGATCTCATATTTTATATTACAGACGTCTTATTAATTACAACTGCACAGATTTAGGCCTCTTAGCTCCTACAAATTTCGATAAATTTACCATAACGGCTCCAACCGATAAAGTCCCTGACTTTTTTGCGACCAATTCACCGGACCAGCTCCAACCGTTCCGTCCACATTTCTAGCCCTAACTTAATTTACAGGTAGCCAAAAAAGCGCAAAATAGAGGCTCCAACCCCTAGCAATTTTGGAGATTCCCAAGTCCTCCCCCGCTGTCGACGGTACTATCCCTACTCGCCGGTAGGTCAAGGGTCAGCCCAGGCGCAAGCGTTACCAAGGAGAAAAATGCGCTTCTTAACAGACGCTGCTGTCGTTCTACAAAGATTTAGAGTAATTTGAACCAACAATCTACATCCGAACCAGGATTAAGATTAAGGACAACCCTCAACAGTTTTGGAGATTCCCCAATTCTCCTCGGATGTTGCCCGAAACTATCCCTAGTCATCGCTAGGTGAAGGATAAATTTCTCTATCCAGCAGGGAGCGTCACCTCCGAGAAACTTCTTAAGGGTTGCATAACCAATGGGGCTCCAACCCACAAAATGACCAAATTCCCTACCACACTAAATTAGCAGCTCCAACTGCTTTAATTCTCTCAACGGCTCCAACCGCTTTTAACTTTCTCAGTACTGTACTTTATTACTTTCATTATCACCAAAATCAAAACAGACATTCACCAGTAATTTCAGTGAGTAGACTTTAATTTGTCATATTCAATTTGGCACACTTTGGAAAATTCAACAGGTATGTGCCTTACCTTTGGATAAGCCGGCTTGTCACTCACTTTCAACCACTGACTCGTATCTGCCCGCCTAATCACCACGGACCCCGGATCTCTCCGCTACACCTCCAAAATTCCAAAATTCCCCCTCTCACCGGACGATGCCCCCAAATGTTAAGGTTCAGATATTGAGGGGAAATCCAAAAATAACCACAGATCCAGGCTGGTGCAATTAGACGACATTTTAATGAATACACATGTGTGAGTTCAACAGCCCAATCAGTATTGAACTATCTTACAATAGTCAGACAAAGGTTTTATAGGGTTGGGAGTGATACTGCTCCCCCCCCCCTCTCAGACACAATACAGCATACGTCAATGCAAAACCACAAACGTTCAGTTAACTTTGACATAGTTTAAAACAGAACATCATCTTCGGCGTCGAAGCCAGGTGCTTCCCCAGCTCGTCTTCGCTGTCGCTTATCTCTGGGACATCTGGTGTACTTCCTGGAACAGACTACCACGTACGCCCCGACTTTGCAGCCATAGCAAAACATGATTAAACTCTTCCCTACTCAAAGGAGTCTATCTAATATGTGTGTGTATATGTCAGCTTCTGCTGCCCTCTGTTTCACCCTTCACTTCATCAGCTACACCTTGTAACCTTTCCACTAGACAGAAGGCCAGCACACTGAAACTCTGTGTGTGTATGTCTCGTCTGTCTGTGCGTGCACACTGCATGTGCTCTCTGAACCTTAGTTGACCTCAACTTAGGCAACCAGGCTAAAGCCATCCTGTGTGTACTGATCTTGACTTATATGTGAAATGTATAAAATGTATAAAACAAATGTTTCAATCTAATACAACTACTTAAAGCTTAATCAGCGATAAATGCATAAAAGACACCCTACTCTTAACTTGCACTTAGACTCTGGTTTCAGTTTCGCTTCTGCAGAAGATGCCTTGCAGAAGTGTTTCCTGTCTCATTTTGGCACAGAGTATTTCCTGTCCCTGCAGCTCAGTTTTCTCACCCACCGAAGACTCCAGTGTAAGAATATAAAAACATTCAAAAGCCTTTAAAATTATAGATTCAACTCAACAGTTTAAAGTGGTTCTTCCTGGACCTGTAATAAAGACTTATATAATACCAATATATTTGAACATCTGAATGCATCTGAATGCAACCTCACTATTAATAATGAAATGGTAATGATGATTATAAAAATAGCAGCAAATAATAGCAGCATAACATTCCAGCACTCCCGACAGTTTGTAAGGCCATGTTACTCCTAAATTTCTATCTTGTTGAAAGAGAAGATATAAAACAGTTCTAAGCTAATCAACCTTAGTGTTCTCCTTTTTAAAAACAAGAATCGATAAGAGAATCGATAAAGAATCGAATCGTTAAACAGAATCGAAAATGGAATTGGAATCGTTAAAATCTTATCAATACCCATCCCTAGTACCACCTGTAGTGTTGACGTACCTTCAGTGTGGCTCTCATCCAAGCCTGTGTGTGATGACCCACTCCATCCTTCCCTTCTTTTGGCTTTGAGTGGCAGGTCACATCTGTTGGCATGGGGCTCCCGTGCCTGTGCACTATCAACGTCCTCAGAGCTCAGTTGTGTTTCTTACCCCTGAGAAAACTGCATACACCTTTTTCACCCATTTACGTGAATGATTGTTCTAACCACACACGATGGTTAGTTTAGCTTCTCTTCTTGTGTCTTTTATTTAAATTAAACAGTCTATTAATAAGTATTTGTGTGCGTCTCCCTTTTTGTCTTGCGGCCCAGTTTTTGACAAGTGGGGGTTCGTCCGGGATGAGTTTATTACAACGGCCATTTTTGGCTGTCACAAAAAGATCACTATCTTCTAAATGGCAGAAACATAAATTAAAGACTAATTAATGTGTTTCATCTAATTCTATGGAGGTGTATTTCTATGAGACATTTTTATTTATGTCTGCACTTGTCTGAACTAATTTGTGGTTGCCGTATCCTTCAGGGCATTGTGGCAAATGCCAGCGGGTTAAAGGTCGACGAGAACGCCAGAGACAGTATTGCCAGAAGGACTTTGGTAAGACTACATATTCTATTTTTGCTGTTTTTAGTGGCTTGTTACCACATACAGATGTATTAATATTGCTATTTTATTTTAGTTTTCCGGGCAAGAGTTCTTTCGAAGCTGCAACGAGGTGAGGAAACTCGTTACGACGTCCAGATCATCCACACCTACCGGAACCGGTTCCGCCTGGAGCACCGGGAGTTCCTGTGGGTCCCTAATGTCTGCGACTGCCCTAACCTGGAAGTGGGGAAACAGTATATCTTTATGGCGCGACGTCACATTAATTATGAGCGCACATTAAACCGAATTCTGCTTGAAGAGGAGAGCTTTGTGGTGCCATACAGACCCAGAGAGGATGAACTGCTATGGCCGCTTGAAAGGCTCTGCAACAACAGAGGACCCAAACAGAACTGAGGGGACGAGCGTTGTTGCACGCTGTGCAGTGAGACTGTGTGTTACAGAGAGAGAAGCTCAAACTGAAACTTTACTTTACTGATATCATTTCTGGACCTTTAAACCACCATCAGATTCCTTGTGATGCATGTATTCCAGAAATACTGAGACTCCACGATTATTTAAAAGCCTGACCAGCTTACTGTACAATTTAGAGCACTTTAGGTGATGCTTGTGCCACCTTTAAATACACCAAAGAGAAGAACATTGACTGAAATGGCCTTTTTATTGTGGTTGTTTCCCACAGCCATCATATATTTTTATATTATATTTGTTTTGCATAAAAGAAGAATCCACTTTGAATAATTTTCTCTTTAGTATTTCTGAAAAAATGCCTAAAATCCATAATTTTGTCTGATGGGCAGCAGATGGCAATAGCTGTGGTTTCAAAATAATTTCTGATCCTATCAAAGTCTGTGAGAGAATGGCTCAGTCACCTATTTTCGGTTGTTCTGAATATATGTTTTGATCTCTTTTGTAAATCTTGGTCATACTATTTTCAAATAGCATATGTGATATGAAACCTCCAGCTTATTGGCTAGTGAGATGTCAATCACAAGTTCCTAGCCAAATAACATAAGGGTTGATCGACAGCACCAAAACAATAACTCAAATTCAACTTATAGGTTCATTACAGCATCGAGACAGCAACTTAGGCTACGTTCACACTGCAGGTCTTAATAATCAATTCCGATTTTTTGATCAAATCCGATTTTTTTTGTCTGGTTGTTCACACTACAAATAAAAAATGACAGCAAACGCGTTCCAGCGTGAACCATTCACGGCCCTCAAAGCGGCCCGGATGCGCAAAAGAAGACGTCACACACAACGCGCTCTGTTTAGACTCAGACCAAACAGTATTGTTTGACTGATGGCCCTTAATTAAAAGACTTGTTTCAGACTTTGTTTCTCAATTTTGCTTGAAGTTATAAAGTTATTTAAATATGGCCTAATAATGATCCTTATTGCTGTTTTAGAGGAGCGGTGCTTCAAAGGATAGTGTCAGATTTCTGTCAGAATCTGCAGATTATACAGTACAAATAAAATGTTCACGCTGTCTTCCCAACAGTTTCACTAACATCTACACTGGATGGCCAGGAAGCGTTCACGATCGCTTCTCCGGCGCTGATAATTGGCATCTGTCTTGTGTCAGTGACATAAAAGACGGATTTAATGCGACATGACCGTTCAAACAGCAGTCGCTTTCTAAAACATCAGATATGTATCGGATTCAGTACCACATACGAAAGTGACCCAGGTCGGATTTGAAAATATCGGATTTGTGCCGTTCACACTGTCATACCATGATCAGATATGGGTCGCATAGGGTCAAAGAAGTCGGATGTGATGCGCTTTCGCCTGCAGTGTGAACGTAGCCTTAGATTAAAGATAGTCGAGGATATTAGCGGTGACGAGGTTTAAAAAAATAGAGCCGTCATTAAATATTCAACTACATGATCAAATAAAGACACTTCATTATGAGAAAGGGGACAGAATGCAAAGCTGGGTTTACAACAATTACATCTTCAGATGCTAATCCTGGGATGGTAATGGGAACGATCTCACCTGGAATAAGGTATACTGTGTGCCAAACTCAGCTCTGTGGAGCAGCTGCTGCTTACCTGCTTTAGACTAGTCATAGTGCGAGAGGCGGGGCACACCCGGACAGGTCACCAGTCTGTCGCAGGGCTGAGAGGCGGGGTACCATAATAACAAGCCATAATTAGTGAACATGAGTGGACTGATATCAGCTGAACAACTGAAGGTAAATGGGGCTGTTTGATTGTCTGTTTTTCTTTTTTGAAATCATTTATCTGAATTTCAGGAGTGGGACTACACCTCATACACTTCCCCTCTGGTTCCACAGTTGTACGGTTTTCTTGCACATTTCCTTTTTCACGCTCGCCAGCCCACACAACCATTCTCAGTTCTCACCTCTCAGTAGTACCTGGGGATCTGCTTGGCCCAGAACATGCTGCCTGTTCTCCCTGAGGCCTTCCCCGGTCCACAGACTCAGGTCTAGATCTGAGGCCTTCCCCGGTCGACAGACTCAGGTCTAGATCTGAGGCCTTCAATGGTCCACAGACTCCGGTCTAGATCTGAGGCCTTCAACGGTCCACAGACTCAGGTCTAGATCTGAGGCCTTCCCCGGTCCACAGACTCCGGTCTAGATCTGAGGCCTTCCCCGGTTCACAGGCTCAGGTCTAGATCTGAGGCCTTCAACGGTCCACAGACTCAGGTCTAGATCTGAGGCCTTCCCCGGTCCACAGACTCCGGTCTAGATCTGAGGCCTTCCCCGGTTCACAGACTCCGGTCTAGATCTGAGGCCTTCAACGGTCCACAGACTAAGGTCTAGATCTGAGGCCTTCCCCGGTGCACAGAGACTCCGGTCTAGATCTGAGGCCTTCCCCGGTCCACAGACTCAGGTCTAGATCTGAGGCCTTCCCCGGTTCACAGACTCTGGTCTAGATCTGAGGCCTTCAACGGTCCACAGACTCAGGTCTAGATCTGAGGCCTTCCCCGGTTCACAGACTCCGGTCTAGATCTGAGGCCTTCAACGGTCCACAGACTCCGGTCTAGATCTGAGGCCTTCAACGGTCCACAGACTCCGGTCTAGATCTGAGGCCTTCAACGGTCCACAGACTCCGGTCTAGATCTGAGGCCTTCCCCGGTTCACAGGCTCAGGTCTAGATCTGAGGCCTTCCCCGGTTCACAGGCTCAGGTCTAGATCTGAGGCCTTCCCCGGTTCACAGGCTCAGGTCTAGATCTGAGGCCTTCAACGGTCCACAGACTCCGGTCTAGATCTGAGGCCTTCCCCGGTCCACAGACTCCGGTCTAGATCTGAGGCCTTCCCCGGTTCACAGGCTCAGGTCTAGATCTGAGGCCTTCCCCGGTTCACAGGCTCAGGTCTAGATCTGAGGCCTTCCCGTTCACAGGCTCAGGTCTAGATCTGAGGCCTTCAACGGTCCACAGACTCCGGTCTAGATCTGAGGCCTTCAACGGTCCACAGACTCAGGTCTAGATCTGAGGCCTTCCCCGGTGCACAGAGACTCCGGTCTAGATCTGAGGCCTTCCCCGGTGCACAGAGACTCCGGTCTAGATCTGAGGCCTTCCCCGGTCCACAGGCTCAGGTCTAGATCTGAGGCCTTCCCCGGTTCACAGGCTCAGGTCTAGATCTGAGGCCTTCCCCGGGTCACAGGCTCAGGTCTAGATCTGAGGCCTTCCCCGGTCCACAGGCTCAGGTCTAGATCTGAGGCCTTCCCCGGTCCACAGACTCAGGTCTAGATCTGAGGCCTTCCCCGGTCCACAGACTCAGGTCTAGATCTGAGGCCTTCCCCAGTTCACAGACTCAGGTCTAGAGCTATCTTTATTCCATCTGCCACTCTCTTTCAAAAACCACTGTCAATCTAATAAAGCATGTGGTTCATGCAGCATTAATTTGATGTTATAGTTTGTGATTCACAAGTTAATCAGAGTGTTGAACGTCCACAGCGTAATTAATTTCTGATTTTTCCAACATGGAGGTTTGTAAGTCTTTAAGAAGATGTGTTTATATCGACCGACTGGCTACCTGTCCAGAGTAAAAGTATTTCCAGTTCTTCTCACTGCATAGTTCTTTCTCAGACAATAGAACAGAATATAATGCAGACACTAACTTCAGTACTCAAACTGTGGTGTGACCTGTCCTTACACTACAGCTGAATCAGACAATGGGAAAAACCTGAAACAGCAGTCACGACAGACTGAATTAGATGCTTTATCTTTGACTGGTAATATCTAATAACAGATTGTTTCACAGTGTTCATATATGAAAAATAAGCTTTAATCATAATGTCTTTCATAACGTTGCTTATTTGCTGTATTCATTTGTTAGAGTATGTTAAATTAGGTCTGGCCTTTGATACTTACAGAAAATAAATATACAGTATTTTATTGTTTGGTGCTGATTAGCTACAAATGTACTACAATATAACTGATTATAACTGTTTTAAGAAACGTCTTGATGCATGCTCAATCATCCAGGTAAGTAAATCTCCAAAAGTTGATTCTGTTCCTCTGGATGTTTTCAGTGGGAGAAACGTTTCGTCACTCATCCAAGTGACTTCTTCAGTCTCATTTGACTGCAGGTTTCCCCAATCTTATAAAGTGTAAGAGTGACGAAACGTTTCTCCCACTGAAAACGCTACGTCCAGATGAACAGAATCAACTTTTGGAGGTGTTTTAAGAAAAATTGTAATAAGTTAAATGGTTGAACTCTGCTTGTTGTGTTGTGGATTTAAAATATCATATTTGCTTTTAAAACTAATATACTGTATGTACATGTGCCAAAGAGACTCTCTTTGTCTTTATAATGTGCATGTGTATTCAAAGACCAACCAATGTAAAATAACAAACGAGAAAACATTAACATCTGTAAGAAAACTGTATTTACAAAAACCCTTTACATCTACACCACAGGAAGCACTAAACAGTGGCTAATACAACTTTATACACACACACACACACACACACATCATATATATATATATATATATATGTATATATATATATATATATATATATATATATATATATATATATGTATATATATATATATATTTGTTTGTTTGTTTTCTAAGCCTGGTTCCTGCTCATTAACTTTATGTATATATATATACATATATACATACATATATATATATATATATATATATACATATATATATATATATATATATATATATACATATATAGTCATCACAGACACTTGGCTCAGTTTCCCTTCATTTGACCAGTCCTAGGCTTCATATACTTACATCAACGAGACCTTTTGTGGGATGGAGCAGGGCTTCTGCATTTTTTATACTTTTTAAGCACTCCTGGATTTAAGTTTTTAAGCTTTTAAAATTGCGTCACAATTTGCAAAAATAAATGTAAACAAAAAATAAACGTGTCTGGATAATGACAGTGAAATACAGAGGTGAATTATGTCATTTTAATTTTTAAAAAACATCATGTAATTCTACTTAGCTGCCTCTCAATTGTTCTAGTAAACTTTGTCTCAGAGTATTTAAGTATTATCAAAATCTGATGAAACAATACAGACATGATCTTTTTCAGAATTTAATTTAACACATGAACAAATCTTTCTTTGGGTTTGTGTGGGAAACAAGAATCAAGAGCTGCTGCATCAAACAGAAGTGGGAAGCTATGAATGAATTAAAAGAATAAACTGATGTTGTTTGTACATTTTCTGGTTTCATTAGCGCTACATGAAATAAAGCTCACATTCTGTGCTGGATGGATTCATTTTGACACGTTTATTGAGAAGATCACCAACACTTTTGTGTTTGTGCATAAACAAACTAAAGCCAGAAGTTAACTGGCTTTAGCTTACCTTTACAACTGGCAGCATGGGAAAAAGCTAGGCTAATGTGTTAGCAATTTCTAATCAAGATGTTAAGCTAAAAAGAACGGGTTTTTTTAGGGTGTGTTTGCAGCTACCATCTGGTTAACCGTGACACAGGAGAATCCCTGTTGGACTGGAAACCACGTCCATACACGCATCAAGAAGTGGTAACTGGGCTCACAATGAAGGAGCTGGTTACTGCTATGCTACTGCTATAGCAGTTACGCCCTGCACCGACCACTAAAGACATCGAGGCATGTTTGAGGAGCGTCTGCATTGTCTTTACTCTCAGACATGGACGTCTACTTCTATGTGCGTAAATGATGTGTATCGAAACTTGCGTTTGGTGTCTCCACCATCAATATCTACATCCTAAGTTATCAGCTAATGCTAGCAAGCTTTGTTAGCGAGGTGCCAGGTCTACTTCACTGACCTGAATTAGGAGAGGTCAAGGTTTAATAAAATTGAATTTTAATTAAAAAATGGATAAAGTTAACTAATAAAACATAAAAGGTTAATTAGTAATGGTGTAAATGTGAAGATTTTCACATGGGTCTGTATGGAATGCTTTGTTTTTTATGGAGCCAATCTGATGTGCATTTTTTCTTTCTTTCGAGATGACTGAATTATGCTTGTTTGTATGTATGCATGAAAACATTAAAACTAAATTATAACGTTATTTTTGATGAAAGATAAGTAGGTCACGTGTAGTTATGTGTAATGTGACCTTTTTTTCAGGTTTGCAGTTGTATGCGGAGGAGAGAGATTACACATGTACAAAAAGATTCAAAGTTACTGCACAGACTGAACTGTAAATATGTTGCTTCATAGGTAGTTTTTAAACTGTTTGTGTTTTTGCAGAATTTGAAAGATTTGTTCATGCTCCATAACCCTCAATTATTTGTCAGAGGGCTAAAAAGGCTCTGTGCGTTAGGGCAAATTCCTTATTTGATATACATGAAAAAGTTTTAAATGTTAGGGACATGCCCCTCTGAAATAATAATCTAGCAAATACATAAACGCTGTTCTCTGTTACAATATTAGGTGTCTACATACTGCAAAAATAATAAAAATACTAAAATTCTAAATTCTAACTCTTTACACCTACCCTCTTACTGCGATTCCCAGTATACTGAGTGAGAGTTCACTTCTGATCCCTTTGGCAATTCATATTGTAATGTGCTTCTAAACCACAGTTACGTCCTTGGTAGTGGTTTACGGTGTCAAGCCTGCGACATCAGGCCTGTGTCCAGTTCCTCACATGTCAGCAGGGGAACCACCCGTGGGTTTCTCTCACAACACAGTGAGTCTTTGACCCCTGACCCCAGTGACCTCCATGCCTGAAAGTTTCCTCCTGCTGGGCAACACGGGGAGACCCTCTGACATCTGACCTCTTGTCCACTCTGCAAGATGTCGACTTCCCTTCTGACAGGCCACTTCCTGAGTGTCAGACACTGACGGTGACGTGGCGGGACGACGTTGAGCGGCGTTTGATGCGCGAGCGCCGAGGTCTGGATTCGTTCTGACAGCTGCACAAAGGGCCCAGCAGGAGCCAGAGATAGAGGATCACACAGGCCCAGCAGGATGACATCTTCACCCAGAAGGTAGACCAGCTGCCGTGGGTGAAGGTGGTCTCCAGCACTGCTGACTCGTAACTGGGGAGAAGATGGCACGGATTACAAAAGAAACATCTGAGAAATGTAAAATATATATGTATGAGAACAATGTCTAGAACTGTCACTTACTAACCTGAACCAGTTAGTGAGGGTCATCATGACGTACAGCGAGGCCAGGAAGAAGACAAAATGAAAGAAGAAGTAGCTGTAAGCCACCCTCTGCGTCTCGTTGTGAATAACCTTCTGACAACCTTTGTTCTCGTCATCAATCGCAAAGTCTTCTTCAGCTGGAAGATTACAAGTGATATACTGCAGTGTTACTGCAGAACCATCAGTCCACTGTAGCATTAACTGTGAGGCATAGTTAGGATTACACAACAGCAAAGGTGTGTTTTTCTTCTGCACACACAATCATTTATAAGACAGAGCACTGAGTCACAGTTAGCATGGTTCGAACATGGCAAAGAACCACCTGGCCTACCATAATCTGCATTTAGTAAACAAGGGGAAACATTATTCAGCTGTACCATTTGTAACATCAAAAATTTGCACACTTCTTGTTAAAGACTGACACAAGTTGTTACCAACCACTTACCTTTAAATCCTCAGTTTTAAGGGAGTTCATTTAGTTGCAAGAAGAGTATTTAAATGGTCAAATGTAGCATAAGGACCAAATGAAACCAGGTTAAGTGTTTTAGTACACACCTTCTTCTTCTTCAGGGCAGCAGAAACAGCATGTAGCTTTCTGGAACTCATAGCGGTAAACTTTGATCATCCAAAACGGCCCAAACACCTCTGCCAGGTAGGAAGCTTCATTACTGGAGGGAAATTAGACATCAACACATTTGTTGCCCCAGCAGAGATATGTGGCTGTGGCGTATAATGCAATGCATCCTTACAGGACATTTTCAGTCACTTCTTTATATCATGCAGATACACATTCTGTCTAAAGATGAAGTGTTTACTCACCATGCAAAGAGCACACAGCAGTACATGATGGCAGCTCCAATTATGGCCACAGCGTTGCCTTCTTTCTGGATGCCATCTTGTCCCACACTGGGGTAACAGACGGTCATGTTCATGCCCTGGTACACCACTGACACAAAAATAACACAGCATGCTAAGTTTTTCCATCGCATCACACCAGGAAACTCAAACGCTGGTTTATATAATGTGTGAACAGCTGAACACTGACAGTACAGTTTCAGAAGATGAAACTGGGGCTTTGTGTTATGTCCAAGTGTTGTTGTTGTTGTTTTCAGGTGTCAGTGTTAGTTGTCTTTATATTGTTACTGTCACTTTAAATAAGTTTATAGTGGCAATATCATATTTATATGCAAACAATAAATAAGACAGTCTGTTTTAGCAAAAAAAAATGTGGTTAAATCTTTATTATCAGAATACTTTATTAATCCCTGAGGAAATGATACGGACACAGTTGCTCCAACACAGTGAGCACAGTAACTGACCATATATTAAAATATGACATCTTTTCAAAGGACTCTTGATCTATTGTGTACTGATTTTAAATAAAGGCAAAGTAACCATTTGTTCATACCATCTGTTAATATTCTTATTCTTCCACACTTTGCTGAAATGTTTGTGCATTTTTGGAAAAGTACCATGTAGCACATTCCCTCGCCTTTGTCTGCGAGGGAACAAGACAGGCGTAAGGAACAACTGCTGGGGCAGAACAATGGCGTTAGTACAGAAGGGCCAAAAACCAGAGTTTCTGGAGTGGGTACTTAGAGGTGCAGTGAGTAAAATGTCAGTGCTAGACGTCCGCAGATCGCTCTGTGTTTTCTTACCCCTCCCTCTTCACCCATGACTGCAGACCTGCCAATGGTTCCAACACCATCATTAAGTTTGCAGACAACACCACGGTGAGGCCGCCTTCAGGGAGGAGGTGGATCGTCTGGCTGAGTGGTGCAACACCAACAACCTGCTGCTCAACACCGAGAAGACCAAGGAGCTCATCGTGGACTACAAGACGAATGCTGACCCACATCCACCCATCTACATTAAAGGGACGGCCGTGGAGCGTGTGAGCAGCTTCAAGTTCCTGGGTGTCCACATCTCTGAGGATCTCATCTGGACGACCAACTGCTCCAAGCTGGTCTAGAAGGCTCACCAGCGCCTCTTCTTCCTGAGGACTCTGAGGAAGAACCACCTGTCCTCAGACATCCTGGTGAACTTCTACCGCTGCACCATCAAAAGCATCCTGACCAACTGTATAACAGTCTGGTACGGGAACTGCTCTGCCTCGGACCGGAAGGCGTTGCAGAGGGTCGTGAAAACCGCCCAGCGCATCGCCGGAGCACCACTCCCTGCCATAAAGGACAACTACAGGAAGTGGTGTCTGAAAAGGGCTGGGAAAATCACCAAAGACCCCAGTCACACATCACATTCACCCTCCTGCCCTCTGGGAGGCGCTACAGGAGCCTCCGGACTAAGACCACCAGGTACCAGAAGAGCTTCTTCCCCACAGCTGTCAGACTCCTGAACTCTGCCTCCTGACATCTGACCCACGTTAACTCATGGACTGAACATACACACACCCACAACCACCTACACACACACACAATGGACAACTGTACCCTCAAACACACAATAATAACATGGACTGAACCACCACTCACAACCACTAGCACTTTATATAGCCTCTGTAGGAATTATCCACATATCTCACTTATCTTAACTGCACTACTGTAAATGCTGTATAGACAATCATTCTGTACAATACAATAATTATAGTTCTACAACTGTTTATAACTGTTTATTAATACTCGCAATTCTATATCTACAATCTGTAGTTTCCATATTTTTAACTATATGTATAACCTGTACATAGCCTGTACACTCACTACAGCTGTAGCCTGTACATACTTATAGTTATAGTATATTTATAACATACCTTCATGCCGTGTACATTGTACCATACCTTTAATAGATCCATATTCTGTAATATATCTATATTATTGCTAAAGCACTTTGTGGATGGATGAAAACTGCATTTCGTTGCCTTCTTTTGCGTATTTAAAATTATTTTGTTATAAATGGTTCCACAAATTATGTGGACAGACATTCGATCTGTTAGGAGAATTATTTATATAAAGTAAATGTTTTGTTTTGTTATTGTTGAACAGTAAAAAGGACGGTTTGCAGTTATTACAGTTCTCTTTGTTTGAGTCTAAGGTGTTGTTGTATCCAAATCAGAGTATCTAAGAAATGAAGCAGAAACTGTTGGCACCTGTCCCAGCTTGTTTTCATAACCTGTGGTTACCGCTCTCGCTCTCTATAGTGTGCACACACTTTGATGTTTAAACTGCGGTTTAAATAAAACTGTAAAAAACTGACTTCTGCCAATCTGCACTGTGTGTTCTAAGAGGGGGGAGTAGCTCACCAACGAAAGAAGGACTAGACCCCCACTGCTGGGGTAGAGGGCTGGCACGTTGTAGTAGCGGGCCTCTGAGAACACTGTTCAGCAGTGTTCTCACAGGCCCGCTAAATGCAGAATATTTCCTGTGGTTTTAGCAGAAAGCAAAGCTGCAAGAAAGAATTTGATGAAACTGCTTTGAGAGTTTTGCTGTAATATTTTTCAGCTGTCATGGCACACCACGTGGAAATTCTGCAAAATTTTAGTTCACTCTTATTAGCCGTGAGCATCATCCTGCTCATAACCCTCTTCCTCGTTGTGCAATACGTATTTGACATGGATTATTTTTGCTCATGCAGTCCGGGTTTACATGTAAATGATGCAGTCTTCATGGCTGTGCCTCCTTTTATCCTCAGCCTCTCTCTAAGTTTATCAAACTTAGAAACAATGAATAGGAAGGGTAGGCAGTTAATAGAAATCCCTCTCTCTGGATTCAGCAGAGACACATAGACTAGCTGCCATGTGCTTTCATACCAGACCCAATGGTTCAAATTTGCAGAGGCAGTGATGAAAAGTATTTTTGGGTTTAAATTATATTACTAAATAATGACATGAAACTATCTGCATTCTGTGTATGACATAGAATATATTATGTTTTCATAGACTACAGATATCAAAAGTGAAAGTATAAAAGTGGTGGTTGTAACCCACCCACCTAAAAACCCAGCAGACACAATAAAATCCCTCTGTTATCGTATGAAAAACACTCTCACATTAGCAGTACACAAAGCTGGATGAAACGAAGTCTAAAAGCTGAACTGTTCTTCTACTACATCAAGAGTTTTTGACTTACATTTTTCAGCAAGCATGACTCACCATATCGAGCTTCTTCAAAAACTTTTTTCATCCTTAACTAAGGCTGTGAGCATTATCCTGCTCATAGTCACTTTCTTCGTCCTTCAGTACTTATTGGACATGGACTATGTTTGTTCCTGCGATCCAGATTCACATATAACTGGTGCAGTCTTCATGGCTCTCCCACCTTTAATCCTCAGTTGTTTAGTCACCTTAATTGAGTCTTTCTACAAAAAGACGATTTATTATCAGCGCTATTGTAGTTGTGGTAATTACATGCAGCTTTTTGGCTTTTTTTTGGCCAAATATCTCTTTCTGACTGGCATTTGGGCAGGCGCTGTTCTGCTTGAGGGTGACTGGTACATCTGTCTGATAACAAACATTGGTAGAAACCACACAAGAATCGCTTGTAAGGAGAATCTGACAAATGAGGAAAAGCACACCAAAGCTCAATATAAGAATGAGTCAGTGGTAAGTAAATAAAATAAAATAAAATGCCTTTCTCTAACAGCTCTACCATACAGATGTATTTATATAGATTTAGATATATATTCATAGATATTTTTGGCAGTTGTGCATTTCATGTAACATACAGATAAATAAGTTTTAACATTTTCCTGTTTTCCCTTTTAGGACATTGGCTTTGGTGTTTTGAGTGTGCTTTTCATTATTTGGAATATCTACGAATTTTGGAAACCCATTTGTATTATGAGACGGTTCAACAAGAACTTCAAGTCCTCAGGGTGCCCCTCATACTACAGATGGGTGTACGAAGAACTTCTTTCAGAGGAGGTGAGCAACCACTTGAAAGAGGAGCTCAAAAATATAGCAGAAGAAAAAGCAAAGAAACTCTGTGAAGGATTCTTGAATCGCATTCAAAAAGCTGAGCTGCAGACACAAACAGGAAATCACCATAGCAACAATTCCACTCATTCTAACAGTAATGACGAGCCTAATCCCAATAACAGTGAAATTGACGCCGTTAGTACCGACACCCTCTTTCCCAGGAGTGATGCCGCTAATCCTAACAGCAATGCTGACCAAAATTCAGAAAGTGACATTTTGGTTGCCTGGCATATAATTTCTGAACCATATTTCTACCTGAACGATTACACTCAGGCGGGGCAGAGCTGAAAACAATGTTACTGTGACCAAAATAAGCTTCACACAGACTGTTGTTGGTTCTTGCATTAGTTTCCATTTAGTTTAAAAAAAACTTTAATGCTTGTTTCAAAGTCTCTGCACGCTCTGTTCAGTACGTCCTCGATACGCTGTTCTAATACTGGTGAACCTGCTTTTACCTCCAAGCTGCTGAAACAATGTAATAAATCACATTATATGGTGCTTTAACATTATCAACATTATCAGAATTTAAAACCAAAGACATTCCTACTTATCCGTGCCAGTCAGTTGTTATGTTTGTTTTTACTATTTTACTTTAAATGTAACATTTTTTAAAGTTTTTAACAGTTTTACTTCTACTCTTTTTTATTGGTTTTGTTGTGCGGTTATTATCATTTTTACTGGTGTATTGATAGTGTCAGTAAGGGTCTTGTCAACGTTCTGTTTATACATTTAAATCAAGATTTATTCTCTTGTTGCATTTGTGTGTTTTTTATAAATCACTGTTTTTACACACATGCAATATAATAATATTTTATTTTCTTTCGTTCACTGAACTTTGGAATATTAATAGAAAGCTACTTACAAAGGTCTTACTCTGGCTCTTTGACTGGCAGCTGAGTTTTATATCTTCCTATCAGGTTCATTTAAGTGACTCTTTAACTATCTCTATAGATAAACCATCATGGCACAGTCTGATATTAATGTAATATGTGTAAAGTGTTATTAGTAAATACAGAGAATTGTATCGTCAGATAGAAATACTGACAATGGTAACAAAGTCTGTGTGAGTAACAGCTTTGTAGCTAAATTCATTCTCTTTTCTTCTGTTCAACATTGTCAGCTGAGCAAATTAAACAAATAAATGTCTCATACTTCCTGCTGCAGTCTTGGTTTTTATTAATGCAACAATAGAACAGGGACAAGGTGCCACATGCAGGACAAACACTGTGTCATAGCTGCCACATATAATCTCTGCTGAAGCTTCAAGCTGCTTCTCATCACTGGCATTGTACAAAATGTCAAATGCATAGATGTTTCTACTCTTACTGATGTTAAGTCTCTTTAACACCGCTGGAGATGTGAACTCCAGACCTGGGCCCCACAAGGACAGACAAACAAGTACACTCAGATCGGGAGTTGCCAAAGCAGCAAGAGCATGTCTCCCTCTTTGAGTTGTGTCTTTTCAGTCACTAATTCTTTCTCTCAGAAACATACGGATTACTCTGTGTGTGTCACAGTGAGCTCATAGAGCAGAATAAGCCTTCCGGGGACACATAACTCAAACAAAGACCGAGGAAGAGAGTAACGAGAACCCCCACCCCCCCACCCCCACCCCCCACCCACCCCCACCCATAAACACTTCCCTTCTGGAGATGTTTCCATGACAGGTGAAGAATCCATGAATTAAAGGAAACTCAGCCACAGTAAGTGGGAATTAACTATTACAGTGTGTAAAGATGTGTGTGTGTGTGTGTGTGTGGTTCCCAGTCTGTGTTGAAAAGCTGTTTTTATAACAAACTCAGAGTGCATATTTTCTCAACATGTTGCTACAACGTCCCGAGCTGCCCGAGTGCCTCAGAGCTCTCACACACCTCTCCTACACACACAAACACACCTATAGTGTGTCCGTGTGGATAACAGCCGATTAAAGAGAACATTTTCAAACATGACACAGCTCACAGTCTGCTGAGTGGCCTTAAAGAAGGAAACAACATTTAGAAAACAGATGTGGAACTTTTCTGCTGGGCCTTCAGTGAGGGTTAGGGTTACCACAGTATTTAGTCATACTGCAGTTAATATATTTGATTTATATACTAGATTTCTTGATCCCCACTAAAGCTTTTTACAGATCTATTTCAAATGTTTTATTCTATTAGAGTTCTGACATTTACCCATAATGTGTTTAAACAGCAACAGAAAGTAGCGAGAGTCTGTCCAGGACTGAAAGTGTATGCCAGATTATGCCAACGATGGCAGTTCTTCAGACGATGACTCAAAGGTGGCTGCAACAGAGCCTCAACATGAAAACATGCCTTTGCCTTTATACTTTGTGATAATTGTACAGAGAGTGAAGTTTTGAATAACTCACTGGTTTCACAGCCCTAGGCAGCTATAGCCCCTATGTGTTTGCAAGGCGTCACTGCAGCTGATATGGCTTGGACTGTAGACAATCATACTGCTAACTGAAGGCTTTCTGGGACAGCATGTCCACAAACTTTGCTCTCCGGTCATACAATCAATAAACACTTCCCTCACTGGCTTGCTAGCATTACCTGTCAGGACTGAACTACACCCTCTTGTTGAATAAATTCTCATTTCTGGCACCTAAAAACAAGGTGGCGATGACATTAACGCTAAAATTTAGACTTCAAAGACTGGAGTTCTTAAACCGTGGGTGACATCATGCAGTCTGTCGAAGTTATGATACAATTTATGGCTTTTATAGAATAAGAGCATAAAATAGCAACACAACCAAATTTCAAAGTAGATTTCTCCAATGTTTGTGTAAAATAACAGCTATTTAGATTCAAATCATGAACCCATGTTGACTTTATTGATGTTTTACCTTTGACTAAAAACCCACTGTATTTAACCAAACGAGTCCAGAAGTAGCAAAAATGGACTAAAAACATCGAACTGCTACACTTAATGAGGGATGCATTGTTACTTTGGTTCCTCGGTTCCTGCCGCCTGTTTTACATCGCCCTGCACTGTGCTGTTCCTCAGGACAGCTGTGTTTGGAAGTATAACGACTCTACCAGCCAGCCAGTATTGTCAAAGCATCCATGTATGATTTAGACACATTTAGATGTAAAGCCTGGATAAGACTTGGGTCGTGTGATAAGCTGCTGCTCTAATGTCTCCGTTATGTGAAGGGTCTTTGTTTTACCTGGAGCCAACAGGTGAGTCACTGGGAAAAGGAAAGGCAAATTATAGAGGAGTATGTGTATGTGTTAGTGTTACATCCTGGTATAGGGCAAGCTGTCAGCCCTCGTCTGCCTCCATGTCTCTGTGCATTACTCTGTCTTAGTTACTTCCTTTTTTTATTTTGAAGATGGATTATTTGTACTGAATCTTGTACTTCCCGTCTTTGTCCTGCATTAGGGTTATCTTCCTCTGTGATTGTTACACTTTCAGCTTTTAAATTTGTTTATTGTTTCAATCCCTCCATCACAGTTATGCAGAGAAACGCTGCAGGAAGACAACCCTTATAACCCTGATCACGTTACACAGGTGTCATTTAATCCAACAACATTGATCGATCACAGCTCTGAAGAAAAAAGCATGAAGAGATCCGGGTGCATGTGTGGGAACTTGTTGCACATGTTTCTCTTTTAATCGGCATGTAAGGGGAAAGGCCACGTTTCTGTGTCAGTGTCTCAGCCGAACGATCTCTGTGTTTCTGCTCTGCATTTGATTATTTACCTTTCTCTGGTGGACGGCTGGACAGCGCAGAGAACGTGAGGTACATGACATAACAGCTGATGATGGAGGCCTGAAGGAGCCCAGACCGAGGCTGTTCTGTAGACAGAGAGAAAGACAGAGGATGGTACAAAAGTTCTCAAAGGCGAGTCCTGAAAAGTCTGGCCACGATTATTTTTCATCTCGAGGAAGAAACCTTCAGCTCAGCACTTCAAACTACTAGAAAGAACCATCAAACCTGGCAACGGTACTGTTGTCCCAGCACGATGAACAGGTCTGTTACCAGACTACAGATTTGCACAGTACAAATGTACACTACAGTACCTCATGCTGTGTCATAAATGCAGTGGAGTTAAAAGTCTTGATGTGTATTCCTAGAGTCCATAAACTCTCACAAAATGTAAATACTCAAGTAAAGTACCAATACCATTACCTGTACTTGTCTGAAAGTACAGGCCTGTGTTTAATCCTGAAGCCCAGACATGTGTAGACAAAGCACGTCTGGCTTTAACGGGAGAAACAGATAATGTTAGCTTACAGCAGCTCTCTGTTCAACAGGTGTATGTTTGCACAGCTGGATGTGGACTAAGTGTTATTTGGAGATTTGTTGCAGTGAGCGTGTTTCATCGACTCACTCTGTTTCACACACGGTGTGACAGCAATGAAGGACATGAGACCACAGAGTCCCAGGTTGATCCACAGCAGGACTTTGTTGAAGTGACAGGCAATGGGGTGGGTGTAGTACTTGTACATGAAGGTGAAGGCCATAGTGGCGATGGTGTAGAAGAACAGGGTGGCGCACATCACCGCCAGGTACCAGCGCTTGTTTTCTGCTGCTCCAGTCAACCTGAGAGGACAGACGATTGTCAGAGCTTGACTGATTTCATATGCAAGTGTGATGGTGTTCCACTACACGAGTGATTATTCCAGTTTGAATTGGCTGAGACAAGGAAGCTGGTGTGAAAGTGGCATCCAATTATTACATCAGGCTTCATTTTTAACTGAGAGTTTATTCCAGCCCTGTTGTTTTACCTGTTAACACTAAAAACAACAGATCTGTATCATTTTTACTGAACACATCACCCTGGCCCTAACACCTGAACAGTAAGCTTACCAAAGCAGAGCTGGGCTTTGAACCAGTAATAAGGAGGCTGGTGTGTTTCTTGACACCAGCTTGGACTGTCATAGGTAAGAACATTTTCTCTGCTAAGGTCCATAAACATTAAAGATGAATCTCTTAGTCTGCACATCTGCATCATATACATGATCTGTGGATAAATGAAATGTACAGTAATATTTGCTCTCCTTGCCATGCTCATGGGCTTCTGGTAGAACCCGGCGGTTAGTGGTTCAAACCTCTTGTTATGGAGATTTAAACTCACACAAGTGGAAAACAACTGGAAGACAGAATGCATGTATACAGCCTACTTTGAATACTTGAATGCATTGACATGAACATGTTTAGCATGTAGCTGAAAGTAAACCTAAAGTTATGTTTAGAAGTGAATGTGATTTTCTTTGGAAAAGGTTTCAGAGCCTTCATTATAACACGGTCTCAGTCTGACGTTACCTTCATTAGTTTTTATAGTTTTATGTGTTTATTTGATTCTCGTTTGTGTACGTGTTTTTAATTTGCTGTACCAACACAAGGTGACCTTGGGGTTTTTATACAGGCACCTATAAATCAAACGTGTGACTGTTATTGTTATTAAGATGGAATTTGAAATGAGTGAGGGCACTGGTCCAATATCTCACACAGTCACTGAGTCAGTCGGGTATTTAGGACTCACAGTGGTGAGGCCAAGGAGTGAGAACACAGTAAGAATAACACTGGAGTCAGCTTGATAATGCAAAGAGAAATGTGGCAGGTGCTGCAGCTGTGAACCAAAGAATATTTGGTAATATTTCTGACCTGCAAACCAAGACTGGAGAGACAGTGGTGAATGAAAACTCCACATCATTGTAAAGAGAGAAAGAGGCTTTTCTGCATGGCTGCAGTGGCCTCAGAAAAGGCCTGAATGAATAAATCCTCTTAGCTGTCGTGGCTACAACTCATCAGAGTTCAGAGGTGGCTGAGCCTGACGACAAAGGCAGCCGCAACAGCTGGATACAGTAAATAACATCTGGGATACGTCTGGACGGATAAATGAGGACATGACAGAAAGGATGCAGAGAGGATAGAAGTGCCAACAGAATTATTATTTCTTAGTCCGTCAGTTCTCCGGTCAATCGGAAACTGTTCAAAATTCATGAACATGTCCTTCTTTTCCTGAATATTTGAGGTCTGGATGATTTTCCTTGACCACAGCAAACTTTGGTTTCAACTACTCCAGACGTCTGAAGACAGACGTGTGGTTGCTGTTTGTCGCATGTTTCACCCACAGAAAAAGCAAATAAAAAAGAAGCAGCGCTCTGTTTTACTTAGCTGGCGCTGAATCAGTCTGATTGCAGTTATTCTGCAGGACAGAAATGAATCATCAGCACTGGCTTCACACGAGGCTGCAAGAAGCTGCAAAGGACCCAGAAACCGTACATAACAAGACATGGATGCTACAGGTCTGAAGAGTCCAACTGTATACAAATGTATAAGCGCAGTGGTTTGTCTTAAGTAACACAACACTATGTTCATTTTGGAAATGATGCACATTAGTGTCCAGAAGGATGATAAAGCAGTATATGCTGCACATCACCAAATTTATAAGCTTTATCCAAAATGTTTCCATTTCTCACGTAAATATGCAGATTACAGAAATAAATAGATGTGATTGTGTGTACAGTTTCATTGGTATTTTGTGAAGGACTTGTGTTATGCTGAAAACCAAAAATATGTGTTGACTGCGAAACAATGAAAACATGTCATTCCAACACCGTGTGGCGCTCCTCCTCTGGATTCAGTCTTTCCACCAGATGTTTAATCTGACTGCAGGGATTCGCTCTCATCCAGCACTGCACCGAGGCCTCCCAAAGGTGCTGGATGTGCTCAAGGTCATGAATCATTTTTTCATAAAGTTTCATCGTGCAAAGACACATTATGATGTCAGCAAAACACAAGCAACACAGCAAACACAAAGTTAATGATAGAATTTTTATCAACGTCAAGATCCCCACAGACGGAGTAAGTGTGTCCTTGTTTTGGACGTATGATTGTAAAAAGAGTGATTCCACACAGCTACCAGTTCGTCTTCTTCATTTCACAGCATAAAATCACACATTAGGTGATTCTGTAGGACAGTCTTAGTCTTACCAGTTCTTGTTCCAGGTATGTGCAAACGCTGTGATGAGGATGAGCTGAATCAAGATGAAGGCGAATCCTCCCACCACACCAACATAATGCCAAGCTGAGGCAGGTAAAAGAGAGAGAAAAGCGCCATCATCCAGTGATTTATTTCAAGATGACAGAGGAAGCAGTTAACAGGAAAGGAAAAACAAGAGCAACCTGTATATAATAAACTGGCTGTGATCTGAAACTTGTTTCAGCATATTTATTGTCCCCAAACAAAGTGAAACCGAGCTGCAGAGATTTATGGCCCAGTGATGAATGCCTTGCAGGGTTTCGATAGCGTTCAGGAGCAGATCTCTGCTGCCCCCTAGAAGGGTTTAGAAGGAAGGTCATATCTGCTCTCAGGATGGGTTTGCTTCCAATGAAAAGCCTGATTCAAAAGTTTCTCACCATGTAGGAAGGACTCTGTTGGGATGAAGAAGGCAGCAGTGCACATTCCCAGCAGTGTGATGAACTTAAGGAACCAGAAGCTGAAAAAAGAAAGAAAAAAGGAACTGTTAGTTTTTGGGGGGGTTTAAAACCTTCAATATAAAAGCTTTTTTCCAACGATTTTGTAATTTTGACTCATTTACAAGTGCTGTATTACGTCTCTATTGAACCTACAAACCCACTCATTTCTGATACTAAGAAAAGAAACAGCAGCATCTGAAAAACGTACCTTTTGCAGACTTCTGAGCTCCAAATCTGCTTGTTTGGGCAAACTTACTTTATTCATCTGATGTGGAATGAAAATATATTCACTGTGGTGTGTTTTTGTACTAATAATCAGAATCAGCATAAACTCAAGCTGATGTTGTAAAGATTTACAACATCTGCTACCAACATGAACATTACGTGTTTTATGTTATTGGATTTTCTTCCAGCTACAAACTGAATGTCTCTATGCAGTATTTTAAAATGCTTGTATGCTGCTCATGTTTCCTTAGAAATGAAATTCATTGTACTGACTTTAGTGGCCTCATACATTCAGATAAATACTTTATTCAACGAGACTCTAAAAACAACTGAAACATAAATAATAAAGTCCCAAAGAGGGAGGCGCACATTGATGAGCACAGTAAGTTTTTCCTCCGTCCAAACTCTGTTTGTGTGTCTGCGTCTGGTCTTTAAGAACGAGGGTACTCGGTGCTCTGCAGGTTTCCTTTCACTGTGCTACTACTAAGACTCCTGTGAGTTTATTTATACCAGACAGAAGCAGCAATCCACTCTGTCAAATCCTAATCCGAGCTACGTCACAGCTATAATCGACTGCACTGCAATGGAAAGTGCAACAACAAAGAGCTTTAATTAGAGCAGCAGCTTTCAGCAGCTACGCTGAAAACAGACTGGAGTATTTAAAGGCGTGTGTGAGGAAACACTCCTAAAGTCTAATTTAAATATTCAAGGAAATCACATAAAAGCAGGCGGTGCACATTTAGGTAGGATCTGCTGCACTTGCATAACAGCGTTACAATAATATGCTGCGTTATGCTTTTCATTGTTAATGTGAATAAGAAAACATTAAAAAATGTAAATTTTCTTGAGTATTTTTAACTGAAACATGATTGATTCCAATCTGCCTTCTTTACAAGACCTGCACAGGTCACACATCATCTTCTGTCCCTGCTCATAACCTTCACACGATGCTTAATTTCTCATTTACATCCTGCTGTCTGTAGGTAGTCAGGATGCATTCCTATAGTGTGTATTTATATTAATATGTATATAGAGATGTATGTATTATGTTTAGTGTAAATAGATAGAATAATATGTATAAAATACACATACACTACCATTTAAAAGTTTGGACACACCTTCTCATTTACTGTTTTTTCTTTATTGTCACGACTGTTTACATCATAGATTCTCACTGAAGGCATCAAAACTATGAATGAACATGTTTTATGTAGTAAACCAAAAAGGTGTGAAATAACTTTATGGTTTGTAAAAACTGGTCAGGTTCCTCCAGATTAATATCATCCTGAAATCTGGTAACAAAACCACGTTCTCCACTTATTAAATGGCAGCGACCTTTCAGATTTAAACAAACGTTCTCTCATGAGTCTGAGATAAACTAATTTTGGCCTTGGACTGCCTCATAGTATAATCACAGCAGCTTTGCCAGTAAAAACCAGCATTCTTGATCCCTTTGACAGGAAACACAATTGTTCTGTTCAAATCCAGTCCAGACTGGTTAAGCATCTGACTTTGTTGGCTGTGATCTGCTCTTAGGCAGACAAAACAATGTTGTTATTGTTTTACAGACAGGCATAAGTCAGGTTCAATTTTAGGCCCTGTTTTATTTTCAGTTTTTACTAATTATGTTGAGATGAATATGTTTACAGCTAACACGCACCCTTATGCAGATGACACCATGCTTTGGCTCTGCTTATTGTGGAGCTCCACACTGCCAAATTCATCTGGTTTCCCAGAAGTCCAACCTAGATCTAAGCTAAGAGATTGATAATAAATGTTTGCCAGAGTAAAATTAATCGATCAGTCTACAAATATTTGGGTATCAGGCTGAAGGACTCTCCATTAAAATGCATATTGAGCCCTGAAAACCCAAATGCTGAAGGTCAGACTAGATTTTTATTGTTGAAAATAATTATTTATATTTTACACTTTTGTAAAGTGTAGGGTTGTTTGGACACACCTACGGTATTTTACTTGTAGGCCCTGATTGGGAAGACTCCTACAAATAGCTAGAAGCAGCCCTTGAACTGCTGTTAACATTTTATCACACCTGCATTACACTGATTGATTGATTGATTGATTGATTGATTGATTGATTGATTGATTGATTGATTGATGATTTGTGAATTACATTAATAACCTCTAACAGTCTGTACGTGTATCTTCTTGTCACTCATTGTAACATGTTGGTGCTGAAATGTGGAAAAAGGCTCATGTGTAACACTTCACACTGACCCGTTGTGTATGAGTGCTCTGAAGTCCTGACTGGACTTCACGTCAATGAGGAACATCGCCATCATCAGGTAGAAAGAGGAAGTGCCGAAGCAGACTCGATAGACCGCAGAGTAGCCCACCAACATCTCACAGTGGCCCCCGCCGTGCGCCTGGTCACACACCATGTTGAAGAAAGGCACCTGAAGGGACACGTCACATTAATGCACCACTGGGTGAGCACAGAAGTGTGACGCACAGCCTGCTGGACTCTGTGTGCATCGTTCATTATTTTGATGTTTTCTTTTTTGTGTTTGATGATGACATCTGAGATGGAAACAGAATGGTGCTTATCCACACTGACTGACCATTCAGTGTATTTTAATCTACACATCAAATTCACACAGCTCTTCATTATAAGAGAAATAATTTGCTTTGTTTATTCTTTTCTTCTTGAAACTGTTACCTGCAGCAGTTATTTGCAGAACTACCTATAGAATAATAACCTTTAGTAGTTATTATTCTGTATGATGTTATTTAATGTTTCTCACATTGTTCATTGGGGTTTGAATTCACTCATGACTGTGGAGTTTGTGCATGAAGTCAGAATAGCTGCACTGTATAAAGCGCACTGGTAACATACTGAACAACTGAGCAAACACTCACATTTTCCCTGACGAGCTCGGAGACCGTGCGGGACAGCATGAGGCAGGAGACCGCACAACTCATTATGTGAAAGAGCGTGTACATGACCCGCGTGCTGGTGGAGGATTTGACCGGAGGGCAGAAGGCACAGCAGAGCGAGCAGGGAGCCGGCCCACAGCAGCAGCATATCTGAGGAGGAGAAGAGCGAGGCAGCTCAGCATCCAAACAGCATACAGGCCACGGACATATGTCTGTGTGCTGTTACACCTGTCACACATAGGGACAGCTGAGAAGATGTGAACTGTGCAGTATTTCACCAAAATCTCACTTGATTTGTAAACATGTAATATGTTAGGAGAAACTATACTGCATGCTGCAACAAGTGGAGATAAAGTTAGAAAAATAAAATCTTTGGCATGTGCTCATTCTGCCCACAGCATCTCTTGAGTCAATAGAGCATCTGACGGTCGTGGGTGATGCATGAGGTCAGACAGCAGAGTAGAAAATATATTCAGTCCAGAGCGGTGAAAAATGAAAATCATGAGCTACCATGAATTTGTTGCCTTTCAACAGCAGGAGAACTCTTGATCCTTAAGATCTAAATTACGTTTCGGGTATTTGGAGTAGTTTCAAACTGCTTTAGTATTCATTGAAAGTTGAAGACTTTCTGTAGTGGGCACCACAGTGTTGAATCGTGCTGTATGGTTAAGTTAAGCAGAGTTTACTATCGATGCATGGATGAGAAGGACTTTCTGGAACTTCAGTTTGAACTCCAGAGGTGCTGTTCCACATCTCTGCAGACCTTTTGGTGAACAGCAGACCTCTACGGGACAATGTGTCCTGCTGGTACAGGGACCGGAGGTTTGAAAATCATAAACACTGCATCTGCACAGTCCAAGTATTAAAAGCAAGGCTGCCTGAAAACATTTAAAAGTCCCAGTCTCACACTGCCAATGATGGCAGATTAATGAGTCCACTGGCATCTGGCTGGTTCTGATTCTGATAAATCAGAGCTGTGCATGACTGGATGTAAGCCCGTGTCCACTGATCCTGAACAAAATCTGCTCATCTGCTTATGTGCTTCAGCAGCCTCTGCAGTCTGTCTGTAGTAAGCATGTAGTTTCATATTGTAGATGCTTTGCTTTGTGAACTGTGTGCATATTTGCAGGGACTGGAACTACACTATATGATTTATGGAATAAATACTGGAGGAGTAAATCCAGATGTATTATCACTCATCACGTGCACGTCTTAATCTGATAGATAATGCAGAGAAGATTATCCAACATCTTCTCATTGAGGGGAAGACTGGATCAAAATAGATCTTTAATCGTGTTCAGTGGCTGAAAAATGATTTGATGAAACACGATTAAATGGAGCGTCTATCTCCTGACATACCTTCCAGCTGAAGAATGGGTTTCCATTATGCACTGACTGCTCACATGGCTGCAAATCAGTCCGTCAGTGATGTTGCTCTGGTCATTTTGTGGGGAACAGTTTCTGTTTGTTGGTGCTACCTTTTCTATTTTTGCAGATTACTTTAAATTTTTAAGAAGAAATAAGTGCTTTATTAGAATTCTATAATTCTAAGATAGATTTTGGTCTATATTACAATATATGTATATATTAACACTTATATGTATGTCTTTGCTGCAGATTTTGGGATTCACACCCATGACTTGAATCTCCTGTTCCACCACATCATAAAGGTTTTAACTGTGGAGCCCAGAGAGCTCATTGATGAGACTATTGTGACCGGTGTGCTGTCCTGCTCTGAGCAGCCATCACAGAATGGTAAATGGACTGGTTTGTATACAGAGCTCTTCTACTATGAGCATTCAAAGCACTTTATACGACTTGCCTCATTCACCCATACACAAGCACCTTTATCTCTCTTGCCTTTGTCCTTTCTAACCTTCACACTGTGATGGATGAATCAGAGAGCAACTAGGTGAGTATCTTCTCCAGCAGCCGGGGATTGAACCACCAACCTTCTGATTAGTAGATGACCGGATGGGTACACTGTGGTAATGAAGGTCAGCAGCATTACTCAGGTTAACAATGCTGCTGCTAATGGACCCAAAGGGTGACGAGACAATATCCCCTGCACTATTAAGCCACCAGCAGCCTGAAGCCAGTGATGCAACACAGCATGGATCTATGCTGTCCTGTTGTTTCTGACCCGAACATCTGAATGTTACAGCAGAAATTCAGGTTATCAGAGCGGGCAGCATACTTCCAGTCCTCTGTGTGAACTGTAGCTGCAGTTTTCTGTTCAAAGCTGACAGGAGAGCCACCCAATGTGGACTTCTGCTGCTGCTTCAAGGTTTAACATCGTATATTCAGGGATGTTCTTCTACATGCCGTGGTTGTAACGGGTGGTTACTGCTGCCTCAATGTCAGCTCAAAGCAGTCTGACCATTCCCCTCTGACCTCTGACACCAGCAACACACTTTCACCCAGAGAAATATCACTCAGGTTTTCTTCTTCAGACCAACCTCCCAGAGATGACTGTGTGGGAAAATACAGTAGATCTGTAACAGACCCGCCCATCAGGCACCAACAACCACTGTACAAAAGGGTTAGGTTCGTGTATGGGACTTCCTATGCCCCCTGAATGCACCATAGGTGTGCATGTCCGCAGCTTCAGTTCAGAGACAAACGGCAGCCGAACAACGGACAGTGTGTGCCTTCATAAGACTTCACTCAGTTATGTTGGTGTTCAGACATGAGTGTATTTGATGACTTAGCAGCAGTTTCTGCTTCTGTTTAAATGACGTTATGCATTAGTGGCAGTTCGCTAGCATAACAGATTTGTTCGCTAATCAGCTTCTAGCAGAGAGATTCGTTGTTATCGTGTTGTTGATTCTGTGCTCTGTGTACCAGATGATAAAACAGTGTAAAGTTGCCTTCGGTGCATAGTTGTATGCGGTGTGTTAATGCATAATGTCTGACTTTAAGTTTATGTAACCAGTCTGAAGGGATAGGTCAGCTTATTTACTTGTATACTGTATTTGAGTACACCTCAGCTGTATATTTATGTTTATTATGTCATTTGGTATCTAATTGATTTGTATCATTATGCTTTGTCTACAGAAACCACACACACACGCACACACTCTGCGGGCACACAAAGAATGACAACTTTATTCCTGGACTCTGCCTGTTTGTTCCTCTCACATCTGAACATTTGCAGGTGTTCTGACCCGACACTCTGAGGTGATTGCTGCCAGCTCAGATTTCTTTAACCCTTCTAAACAACCACATTCACAGTCACTACAACCAGCTTTGTTTACCACCTCTCTGTTTACTTTCTTTCATACTCTACACATTTACATGCTTATTGTTTATTTGTCTGTTAGTCAAGTTGTAGATTTGTTAATAAAAGTGCTTTTATCTGCACTCTGACTGATGGTCTGACGGCCCAAAGAGAAGCATGGAGATACTGTAATAACTCCAAGTCACTCGATCATCACAAAATAAACTACTTTGTGAATTGAACACCTAAAAGCCATCTCTCAGCATGCAGAGCATGAGAAACCATGAATGCATCAGATGAAGCTGAAAAAATGTAAATTCTCCTTTTTTGCATTCTGAACAAACCAGAACTGTTCATAATAAAGAAGTGCAGATGTTTGTGATGGAATAAAGAAAACTACACATAAGCAAAAGGGAAACTTTATATAATTTATAAAAAAGGTTTATAAGTTGAGCCACCTTACAGACAGCCAGGTGTCTGCCTTGTGGCCTAGTTTAAGGTTCATAATGCAGGATTATTGCTCACAGAGCAAAGTTGGGCCATGGAGATTAAACCCAGCAAAAACATGAATAATCACTTTCATTTAAAAACAGCCAAATAAAAGAGTGGGTCACACAGCATATTCAGGTCAGACCACAGACTGTTAGGTACAGAGTGGAGACTAAACGTGGAGGAGTTTGTGATGGGAGATAGAGCCTTCATTCAAGTATTCATGGATGTTTGCATAAACGAGCCAGATTGTCCTGTCAAGTCACAAATGTAAGAATATTATTTCAGAAACACAGGAGTCACTCTACGTGTTACTTCTACATGATGATGATCTCATCTGCACCTTCAGTATTCAGAAAGCTAAGTGCTAATCCTGACCCACATCTGCCTTTCACTTTGTATCACAAAAGGACCTCTGTCAACTTTATGTATTTTAATGTATGTATATTTCTTATAATATGTCCTTTGTATTTTATTTTCATCCATTAAGTTTGAGGGCTTCACCTTAATGGAAGAGCAACATGGTGGTGGGAAGGGTTTCGCTGCTTTGTGAAAAGGCAAATCGTTCAACAACAGAAGAACATTTCTCAGTGTGATAAAGTAAAGAACTGTATTCATGCAGAACATTCAAGTTTTATAGAATCCAGAGAAACCCGTGTGCACAGTTTGAAGCCTCCATGCACTTTTGTTTATAAAGCTCCAGCTGTACAACATGGATTTGACAGGACGTTATATTCTACAGAAACGAAAGAACCCCAATGATAAGACAATGCCCTATGGGCAAATTCTTGGTGACAGTGGGGAGGAAGAACTCCCCTTTCAAATACTCACTGAAACCCTGCATACACAGCAGCAAAGCTAGCGAATGGTTCAGGGTCACCTGACCCATCCCTAACTATATGCTTTATCAAAAGCAGAGAGGGTCTCTGTCTCCTGAACACAAACTGGGACAACTGGAATTTACTGGGACTCCCTGAAATATGTCTTATATAAGAGTAATATGGACTCTTTTCCTGTCAGTATTCTTGCTGCACAGGTTCAGGAGCGCTGTCATGAACACAGTTCATTGTTGCACAAATCCAGGTTAAAACTGTTTCTTGCAAACCAAGAAATAAAACAACCTACATAAAAACAATCTAGAAATACAGCTGGATCCTGGGCTAAAGGTAATTTATGAAGCTGAGAAAAGGAGGAAAGTGACCGGAAAATCAAGTAGGCTGTGTTCTCTGAGCTAAAGAGGAGCGGGACCTTCCAGGTTTCTATCAGTGCACAGTTTAAACTCTGATGCATCCGTGATGATGTGGGTGCACAAGTCCACATAACACGGATAAATGCATATTCATGAAAGCCCCATAAGCTAACATAAGCTGCTATTAATGTGATGTGTTCTCAGCAAAGGCCTCGCTTATTTCAGTAAGATAATGCCAAAACCTCATTCTGCACATATCCCACCAGCATCCTCCAACCTGGTCTGGCTGCACCTCAGATCTGCCCCCCACTGGGAGCGTGTGGACGTTACATTAAGTAAAGTATGGAAGTATGGAAACAGGACAGCTTCCAACAGGTCTGTGCTTCTGTGATAAGCAGGCCAAGCTACAGCTTCAAATCCAAAATCCGAAAAGTAAATCACTTTTTACTGATGGAGAGCAAATTAAAGGCAAACCATGCAGAATGTTCAGAGTATCATGTTATACATTACTAAACCGAAGACAACGTCGCTGCTCCCGAAGAAAAAAGCTGTTCTTTAATTCTATACTGCTGAGTAGTTTGTGGATTTGCTCAGAGCTGCTGTTTGTCTGTTGTGTGCGTGTAGATGCACAAATCTAAACCAACAACAATCTCAGGCTACATCTCAACACTGCGATGAGGCATTCAGTCCCATCGTCACAGGTGAGTAAAATCAAGCATCTAGCCATGTAGTCTGCAGTGACAGAGTGCACTGTGGTGCTGCAGTAGGATGCCAGCATTGCAAAAAGTCAGTTTGCATTGAAAAAAAAAAGCTTGTAGTTTACTCATGTACATTTATTGTTTAACAGCACTGGCTCATAGTTATTGTCCAGAGTAATATTTACACATTTCTATGGCATCTGTACAATATATGTCCAATGCTGACCTGGGACCAGCAACAACATTAAAAAGCTCCTTACGCATTAATATGTTTCTGCTTCCTGTAACTGATTATTTCTACTTTTTAGTAAAAACAAATACAGCTACAGAAAACTCTTAACTGGAAATAGCTACAGTGAATCTAACTGATTGAATAAAAGCGCTTCAGTGAGTATACACAATCATCCGATGAGTAAATTCCTTTAGTTTTATGCATTAAAAACTAAACTGACACTGAAAAAAGCGCAAACAGACTCCAGCTGTGCTGCTGCTCACCAGCTCTCACCTGATAGGCCACCATGTTGAGGAAGTAGTTGTAGACCCCGCTGCGGTTCATCCCCTGAGTGGCCGACATCGTGAACTGCTTTTCCTCGGCCACCACCACCCTACATTTGGCCATGAACGTCCGGAGCAAGCAGCTTCTTTTTCCAAGTGCCTACAAAGATGGCATCCTCACATCCTCAAAGAGGCCAGAAGGCAACGTCTAACGGGCTTTTCAGCAAAATGAGAAAAAAGGAAAGATGCAAAGTCCGTCAGCTTGTTTCTGCGCACTCTCTTATGCTGGATTAGCAGTAAATCTAGTCCCACTGGGCTCTCTGCAGATGAGACATGAGAGCTGTGTTGCTCTCAGTCCAGTCTCACAGAGGAATCAGTTGTTTTTTCGCCCATATCCTGCGTGCTTTGGCTCTGCTGCCGAGGTGGACGCTGCCAGAAAATAGGGAGAGGTGGTGGCGAATGCCCGGTGTCCTCCCTCCCTCTCCCAGTCAGATTAGGCAGAGAGTGTGTGAGGGGAGGAGGGAGGGGGAGAGAAATGACGAAGAGGAAGAGGGGGAGGAAGGGAAGGAGGAGGAAGAGGAGGTCAACAGGGACCATGTGCCAGTCCCATCTGTCCCCTTCCATTCCCTATTCCCAGCATTGCACAAAATCCACAGCACAATGGGATTGGGGATGTTTAATCCAGATTTGCAAAATTAAACAATTATCCTGTGTGACTTCTGGATGCCGAAGCTTGACTCGCAGTCTTCCCTGAGACCTGGGCCAAGTCTGAGAGAGAGAGGCCCACATCCGTAATCCCAACAAGTTATCGTGATTGCACTACGACCCAGAAATGTTGAAGCAGGACGCACTGGACGGCTTTCTGCCTGTGACGGGTCAACAACGGCATTGGTACATGTGCTTAATGATAAACAGGCCAACGGATTTGGAGGGCCTCTAATGGGAGAGCAATAAGGTATTAGGCAAAAATGAATAAAAGACAATATATGTATTATTAAGTTACCCAGACAGTGTGTGTGTGATGTTGGGATGGACTGCTCAGCAATCATTTAAAGGACTTACAGCTCCACAATCCAAACTGCTGCACTCTGCAGCTCCATTAACCGTTAGTAATTTTCTTTGTGGTTTTATTGGATGAGTTTCTGTGTAAAAAGATATCAAATTCAAATATTGCATGATAAAAGCCGATTATGGGAAACCATACGCTGCAAGTTCAGCTTTCCCCTTGAAAAGCTGCTACACTCCTCGTTGCCAGCTCTGTTCTATAATCTGACATTTGTGTGTGAAAACAGTTCATGAATTCCTCAAAGGGACAAAGCTGGTCAGGACTGAGGTGTAAAAGCTACTTGGAGCTGGATCTGTGCTAAACCACTCTTCTGTGTTGCACAGCGGCAGTGAGACGAGACGACGGCAGCGGCTGAAAAGCGCTGAGTGCATGAGGAGAGAGCCAGATTAGATTTGGGTTAGTGTGCAGGGTGGTGCACTGGGATAATCCCGTCGCTGTTCCAGCCCTCCTCTCAGCCAGGATGACCTTCACCCGCGCAGGCACAGCATTATTGCAGCCTGTTACTCTGAGGGAAGCTTTCTACTGAAGTTGCAGAGATTCTCCAATGTGCAGCATGTTTAGGAAATAATACACGGCAGTCTGTGCTCCCGTATGGAGACAAAAAAACCAACAAAAAACAAACAGGATGCCAGAAAAAAAGGCACAATATCAAAGGTGGAAGTTTAATTCCTGCTGATGAAGGCCAAGTCCTCAGGACCCGTGGGATTTAGAGCCTCTGCTTCAGTAAACAGCCATCTGCGTACAGCTCATTACAAAAACATCCAACTGTAAAAGATCACTTTGTTAACCTTCATTTTCTTTTAAATAGTCACAATTTAATGGCTGCAGTGCTGCATTTGTACTGCTTTGTTTGGGTTGGAGTAAATATGCTGTTTGCAGATATATTAAACTGTCTGTTCACTGTTACGCTGATGCAAAGCAAAATCAGAGAGTGATAGTGCTGTCATGTTTAGCTGCTTTAATGAGTTGTTCTTGGTACTGAACCTCTGTGCATGTACGCTTGTGCCAGGATCGTGTAGCCTCTGGAGAGGAGACACAGTCCTCCCAGATTTACCTTCATGGGATTGAGTAATAAAGAAGAGGTTGAGTAAGAGGGAACATCAGAGGTTAACCTGGTTCAGGCTTGGATTTACAAAGACAGTCCATGAACACACTTCCAGAATCTTCCAGCAAGTCAGTTGTAGGATTATCAGTGTGAAACATGGAGACACGGAGTACTGTGAACATGGTGAACATGCTCACCACAGCCAGCATTAACAAGAACAAGCACACTGCCACAGATTCATTCACAGCAATTTCACAGAAAAGTACTTTTTAACAATGTACTTGAAAAAACTAGCTGACCAAAGATGCTTTGATAATGTCTATCTAGGTCCTGTATATAATAAGCTGTCGTCTCATACTGAATAAGACAAGTCCTTGTTGTCCATTAAAGTGTGTCATAACTAACAAATAGGGAATTAAAACTGCTGAAATGTGGCACAGAGATCAAAACTGAGACACATAATGTCCACGAGGAGTGAACGATGATAAAGCTCAGACAAAAAAAAGCAAAAAAAAAGAAGAGCTCATGTCAGTCACATCAAATTACTACAAAGACGAGCAAGAACACTAAAACTAAACTGAAAGCTGACAATAAGAGCGGAAGGAAAAACAAGAACAAAGAGACGAAAAATATGCAAAAAAGAACACAAACAGATGCAAAAGCAACAATAAAAAGACCAAAATGAGCAGAAACAGACACACTTTAGCTGAGAATTCACACAAAAAAACACCACAATACACAAGATGATCAAAGAAATGTAAGATGACCAAGAGAAGAAAAACGATGTAAAGATGTAAACCAGCTGCAAAAATATGCAAAATGACAAAAAAAGAGTGAAAAGAGACGCAGAGCGAGTGCAAAAAAACACTAAAGGACTGAAAGGTGATGCACGCTGGCTACGAATGTACACAAAGACCAGGGGAGGAAACTGTAGAGGACTCAGGACACGACTGTGTGGTTTGCCGTCTCCCTGAGTGTGGGTGTCCCGCTCCTCTGTGCTGGAGGGGGAGTCGCACTCTGTGCCCAGAGGCCCAGGATTCATAACCTTTCACCTGCATGCATGTTACAACTCAAAGTGCTTTTATCCAAATATATTTAGTAAAAATCCAATGAAAATGACAGAAATGAAACAGATGATGTAACTTTGCATGTGTTTGATAACCCTCTCTTGGAGCTGAGTGGGCATTATTCAGAGAACCAGTAACCCACTTAGGAACGCTTTTCCAGGCCACAAACATCCACACTAACTTTAAGAACAAACATTGTTTGATGTCATTTCCTTAATTTCACTTTAGATTATCCCCTCCAACAAGTGTGGGTGTAAACCAGTTAGTCACTGTGACAAACACGTGTTGCTCTCAGCGCTCCGGTCGGCTGCGGACCGTCCGGCATTCCTTGGGGCCCCTTTCACTCTTGGATAATTACTGCTGCCTTGTGGGAGAGGAGGAAGTGCCAGCGAGAACAAACAAAAGCAAATTAGGGGATGCAAATCCGTGCTTGAGTGAATGTGCTCGATCTATGGTTTCAATAGGCTTGTGCAATGACTGTTGGCTGAAATTCAAGCCTTGTTTTCATATATGACAAAAAGGACAAAAATGATCCCGTTGTTTTTGTTTAGGAATCTTACAGACAAACCTGAGTGCTCTAAGCAGCACTGGTCCTGGTAGGTAAATAAAAGCTGTGAATTTTTACCAGATTTTACAAACAACAGGAATGCTTTTTCCCATAGAGACACAATGTACCCATTCATAACTCTGACAGAACGGCGTGTTCGTACTCTGAGGGATTACACAGACGACAGATTATTACACGCTGCATTTTTTCTACTGACAGCTTAACTTTGCTGCTTTCATTGGTCTAACATCAAAATCTGATGCCATCCTTTTTATTCCAGCCCTAATATGGAGATCTCAGGCACAAACAGAAGAGAGGAGCTAAAACATCTTTAATGCAGACAATGAAAGAACTGACGGGCTGCACCGAGGTCCAGTATATAATCATGCAAAACTCCTGTAGAACAGTTCAAAATTAAAAATGTGGAGTGTAATAGGTCTCCTCAAACTGGGAATATCGTTGTCCATGTCTGGAGTGTGGAGGAATCGACTGATGATAGAAAGGAGTACGCTACCTTTTGTCCTCTGCTGTAAAGGTTATGTCACATCTGACCTCTGACCTTTCCTTCAAGTTTAACCCATTGATCTGAAGGTCAAAGTGACAGTAATTCTAAATAGAAGTACTTCTTACTGCCATCGCTTGCACTGACAACATAAACGTATATAGGGAAAGATGTATGAGGATCTAAATATGTCATTACTTTGGACCTCTGACCTCTTCTTCAAGGTCAAATAAGGTCACACATTCCTAACTCTGACCTCACTTTTACATTTCACATCTGCTTTTCTTTCAAGTTCACACAGAAATGATTTGATCTTTAAAGAAAGTTTCGTTAAGAGAAAGAGAATGAGCTGCTTAGTTAGCTAGAAATGTACTGCAGTACATAACAGACTCGAGTTATTCATGTCCAGTTATTAACAAACTAAACTAACCAATAACTAACTTCATTGCTAATGTACTATACCCACATAAATATAAAAAAATAAAATGGGTTTCAGCAGGAAAATGATAAAAGCCTCCACTTTGCACTTGTTTTCACTGGAATACAAACTTCTTAAAGTACGTTTAAAAATGGATTGCATTTATATAGCGCTTTTTAAGACGCTCAAAGTGCTTACAATTCCACTATTCATTCACTCTCACATTCACACACTGGTGGAAGCAAGCTACAGTTGTAGCCACAGCTACCCTGGGGCAGACTGACAGAAGCGAGGCTGCCATATCGCGCCATCGGCCCCTCTGGCCAACACCAGTAGGTGAAGTGTCTTGCCCAAGGACACAACGACCAAGGCAGACAGAGCTGGGGATTGAACCGGCAACCTTCCAGTTACCAGACAAGCTTCCCAACCCCCTGAACCACGGTCGCCCTAAAAAGATCAAAGAAAACTAAACGTTTAAAAATACAATAATATTTCCTTAAAAGTAAATTCTGCCCAGAGAGTGAGCTGGCTCGGTGGCTGTGTGCACTCTCTGGGTATTTCTTGTTAAATATATAAATACATAGAGTTTTTTCAGTGCTGACTGAATGACAGTTAAGGGCAGCAGAGGCTATATGCAACATTTTAATCATTTTGGGAATCAGAGGAATTTCATTTTATTAGATGTTTTCTATTCTTGTGTGTTTCTCAGGCTGTTTGCCTTCAGCAGAGTCTCACCTGTGGCCGAAGCCAGCGTCCTGTCATCACGTTCCTGAGGCCCCGGGTGATGAGATCTCCAAACTGTCAAGCAGGCATCAGTCATAAAGCAGGATGAAGGGGTTGGTATGACGGGAACAATGTGTCTCCGGCCCCGGTGGCATCCCTCCAGCTGCTCGCGACCCCACGCACCTCCTGAAGGATAAAACCACAGAGCACTGAGGTGGTTTTTCAGTCCCGCTTGAGGCTGAAGGCACCAACAGGTTTTTGTTTCTTTTAATCTGATTACAGTGGTGGGTGGATTGGAAAAGCTCAAGTACACAGAAGGGCTGGAAAAGTCTGGACACACAGGAAATCTGTTGCAGTGGTGGAAGAACAGGTAAACCTCTTAGAACAGACAGGAATAGAACGAAGAGGAGTACAGAGAGATTTAGTGATCCGGAGACAGACGGCACATAATCCTGTTATTTGTTTTTGTCTCAAAAATAACAAGACAGTAAGTCATGCTATCCTTCCTCAAACCTGTTGATAAAATCACAGGTTTAAATATTAGTTTAGATCCAGAATTTGAAAAAATAAAATAAACAGACATTTCCTTCCCGAGCATCTCTGATGCATCAGACTGATTGTCTGATCAACTGACTGTTGTTGGTTTACTGGAGCTGGAATCCTTCCAAAAACTGTTGTGTATGCTCTCTGCTGTTGTCACTGTAACTGTGCTCACGGGGCAGTGGCGGTCCTAGCCTGTTTGGTGCCCTGGACGAACATCCCCTCTGCCACCCCTCCACCCCAACTCCCCACCGACACATAAAACATATTAAGGATTATACATTAATATATTTTGTTGTAAAAACTGTTGTCGGAACCATACTGACTTTAACCAGATAAACATAAACACACAAACACACACACATATACAGGGAGTGCAGAATTATTAGGCAAGTTGTATTTTTGAGGAATAATTTTATTATTGAACAACAACCATGTTCTCAATGAACCCAAAAAACTCATTAATATCAAAGCTGAATGTTTTTGGAAGTAGTTTTTAGTTTGTTTTTAGTTTGAGCTATTTTAGGGGGATATCTGTGTGTGCAGGTGACTATTACTGTCATGATCCTGGGTCTGTTTGACCCAGCGTTTTGTGTTTTTCTATTTAGTGTGATTTTGGTTCTGTTCTTCCTCTGTTTACTGTTTACTCTGTTCGGCCCGTGTGTGTCCTTGTATGTGTAGTTCCTGTTTTATTGTGAAGGTCTGTGTCTTATGTCAGTGTGTTCTGTTTACGTTTTCCCCTGCCTCGTCAGTTGTGATGTCTTCCAGGTGTGTTCCCTCCTGTTTCCCTTCCCTGATTCCTGGCGTGTGTATTTATAGTGTGTGTTACCTCGTCCTCGTTGCTGGTTCGTCTGTGTTGTTTCCCTCGGTCTCCCTACGTCTCTCCGGCTTCCTGTGGATTTCCCTGTGCCTCCCTGCATATCTGTTTACGGTTAGTTTCTGTTAGTTTTTCCAGTTTAGGTTTTCTTAGTTTCTAGTTCACCCTCGCCACTGCTGTTTGTATTTCCTTCTGTTAAATAAACTCACCTGCACCAGAGCTGCCGCATCTTGGGTCCTCCCTACTTCTCCACACGTCTGCCACACCGGACGTGACAATTACTGTGCATAATTATTAGGCAACTTAACAAAAAACAAATATATACCTATTTCAATTATTTATTTTTACCAGTGAAACCAATATAACATCTCCACATTCACAAATATACATTTCTGACATTCAAAAACAAAACAAAAACAAATCAGCGACCAATATAGCCACCTTTCTTTGCAAGGACACTCAAAAGCCTGCCATCCATGGATTCTGTCAGTGTTTTGATCTGTTCATGTCGGGGGAAATCTCCCAAATAGAAGGCTGCTAAAGTAAAACAGAGACACAGTGAGACAATATAATCAATCACATGTACATGGGTGAACGTCTCGAGAGAGAGTCACACCAGTACACTTCTTTATTGCAGATTATATAGGCATGTAGGTTAGTCAACAGGGCGGAGGCAGTCTCCGCCTGTTCTCAGAATATAGATTGCTTAACAGACAAATGCATATCTTGCTAAAACATTCTGTCCGTACTTAGACTAAACATCTGCTTAAGTTGAACTTTCCGTTCCTCTTTACACAGGAACTTGTCTTCACAGGCATATGATAAGCATAGGCAAGGCTTCGTGTTTATCAGAGTGAATCGTCATTCAGAGTTTACACAATCACAAGCAAAGCATATTTGAATAATAAACAAAATCTTTTCACATTTCCCTCCTGTTGTTTAACTTTTACACTAGTTAAAACACCATTAGTTTATTATCTGTGCATGATTTCTTGCAGCGCATTTTTAATCAGCACGTCATACATTGGTGTATCACAGCATTTCAGTGTCAGGGGGATCATCATCATCTTCGTCCATGGGCAGTGTCAGGTATGCCTGCACATGAACTGCAACAACTTTATTAATCATTGATTGTACACATTGCAAAATACAAGAAGTAAAACAACAGAGTAGGAGTAGAAGAACTCCTACAAAAACCAGTCCTTTTATTAAAAGAGATTTCCAGGAACCACTCAACAGCCAGGTAAGCCAATCTTCAGTGTTCGTGACATAGTCCTGTTGCTGAGCGTCCCTGAGTTGTTTCGGCATGCGTAAGGCGTCGGTCATGTTGGAAGAGTGAACATTATCTGGAATGTACGTACAGCATGTGTTGTTAAAGAGTATACAGAGTCCTCCTTTCTCAGCCAGAATCATGTCCAGTGCGACTCGGTGTTGCATCACAGTTATGCGCAGGGCATCAATCTCTTCATTTTGTTGATTGTTGAGTTTGCACGAGGCATTCAGGAACAGTCCAAAGCGGTAGTCCAAAGTTTCAATTCTTAACATGTTCTTTCCGGTGCCCACCCATGGAAACAGTGAGTGGAGGACCTTTTGTCTGGTGGTCCAAAGCTTAAATTCCTCTGGCACATCACTGCCATAGATGGGGTCATGTGGTTGCACTGCGGAGACGTCTCGTCGTCGTCTTGTAGTCTGAGAGCTATTTACAGCTGATATCCTGAAGGTGTGGTCTGAAATGAAGATTGGGGCACAGGTGCCCGTCCATCCGGGTGGCAGTATGAAGTAGGCACGTTGTCCACACAGCCAGGCCATTCCCTGCACTCAGTAGGTGCCGTTGCTGGGCGCGGACGTGTTTACAGGTGCGCCCTCTCCGCTGGCAGCGGTTTGGTTACAGTTGGTGGTGTTGTCTAGGGGTCTGCTACCGTTGTCTTGTCGGTAACACATGGAGTGGTTCTTCCCTGGGGTTTGGTCCAAGAACACTGGGAAGTGAATGGACGTGTTCCGATTCGTCACGTTGAAGTTGATCCAGAAGAGCCGGTCACACGCCCGTTGTCAAGTCCAGCGTTTTCGACGGTGATTACCTCGTATCGGGGTGGTCCCTGAAAGATACTAAGAAGGTTAAGCGAATAGATGATAGAGCTTGTCTCATCAATGATGATTTTCTTATGTTGATAGCCAATGCCCGCGAAGCTGGCGGCACGTTTGGCTTGTGTTCTGTTCTTTATTGTCCTCGAAAAGTGCGAGGAGTCCTGCTAGGAGCAGGAGGACAGCTGCTAGGACGGCGAGTGTCTTCATGACAGCCAAACACACCTAGATCCTTGGGTGAGTAGACTACTGGCGAGAAGTAGAGGGCGGGATATACCCAATCAGCCCTCCCTTCACCAGGTAGATCACCAGAAGGTAGGGGTGCTGGAGTCTGAGTCTAGGCCGTCACTCACTTTCTTGCAGTGGCTTTGGTGAATCCAAGATGGTCTCTCTGCTATCTTACAGGCAGTTGGTGTGGCGATAAGCACTTGGTATGGGCCTTCCCAGCGGGGCGAGCTCCAATTCTTTCTCTGGAGAACTCGAATCAGGACCCAATCACCTGGCTTCAACCTGCAAGATACTGGAGAAGATTCAGAAGGCAGTTTATTGTTTAAAACAATATCTTTGTTTTCCAGCAGTTTTGACATCCATTCTGCTAGTGTGGTCTCTCTGATTGATTTATCTAAAGGTTCACTTGTGATTGGCAGTGGAAATGGTCTGCCATGAATGATTTCAAAAGGCGTAAGTTTTTGTGAACCCTGTGTTAATCTCATCCACATTTTTACCAGGCCTATGCACTCTGGCCATGGTCTCCCTGTTTCTTCCATACATTTTCTCAGCCTCTGTTTTATTGTGCCGTTTGTCCTTTCTACTAGGCCGGCACTTTGGGGATGATAAGCACAGTGATATTTGATGTTGAACCCTAGTGCTTCAGAGACTTTGCTGATTACCTCACTGACAAAGTGTGTCCCATTATCTGATCTTATCAGAGTGGGGATGCCATATGTTGGAATAAAATGGTTACATAAGCATTTTGCTGAAGTTTCGAAATTTAGAGTGTAAAAGTGTTTTGGAGATTATATCTCCTATCCCTCCTGTTGACGCATGGAGAGTAACTCCATGTGTCACTAAGGCTGCTGTTTTGTGTAGAGGTTTTGGAAGTATTGGTTTTCCTTCACAAATCATCAAGTCATCTCTTAGTTGCGCTCCGCATTTCAGCCATTTCTTTTGCTCAGCTGTGGGAGCTGCTTTTTGTTCATCCTTTGTCAGTAAAATTGTTTCCCTTTGTAATTTCATAGTCATTCTTCTGATGTGCTGCACACTTGCAAACTGCTAAATGTCGCATCACATGAGGAGTTTCCTCCCATGTAAACAGATGTGTGCCATGATAAAACCTTCTCCACACACTAGAAACAAAAAACTAATTTCAACCGTTGTTACATCTTATTCACTTATTTTATAATACAGTTATTTTTTCAAATCTAATATCAATCAACTAATTTGCATATCAGCTTATAATGCGCTAAATTGACAGGTCAACAGAAATGCACGTTCAAAAGATTATCACAAAAGAGAATTTCCTCCATACAGTAAATTACTTGTGTTGCATCAATCAAGGAGAAAGCATCTCACAATTTATTGTATTACCAACTAAATTTATTGTCTGGTCACTGCTTGGTCATACCAGACTCTCTCTGTGTCTTTATTTTTCCTTCTCTGTTTTCACAAACGTTTCACCTATTGTCCTGCAAGCTGGAGAGTTAAATGTCAGTAGTGGGTAAATTCAGCAGTTGATAACAAAACTATTAAGTTTTTCCTGTTTTAACACCAATGTGAGATATAGAGGCGCACATATAGTGTGTGCTGTAGTGTAAGCTGCTCTTCATTGCATGTATGTGTGTTAGTACGCTTGCATGCAGGGCCTCTGGGCCTGTCTCACCCAAAAGGGCATTTTCTTAACAGTTGCCTTTCACTCGCGTGTGTTAAGAAAGGCAAATGTGCTTGTAGCAGTTGTGAGATTATTATGCTGTCATATATTACATTATACCTGTAATCAAAATGAGTGAATCATGATACTGCTGTAGGCCACATCATACTTCTTGTGTAATCAGTATGTAGTTTTAGTTTGCATCACACTTCTTAGTTAAAAGAATTTGAAGATCATTAGATTTATTAGATAGGTTTGTATTATCCTATACTGCTGATTTACTGTGAGTGAGTTACACTGTTTCATGACATTTCATACTGCCGAGTTATGAAGAGAATATTGTATTCAGAGAGTAGGGGCCTCTCTTTTTTTTCTTTTTTTTTTTTCAAAACAAGAAACTAAGTTTTAATTTCTCAGCCTTGTCACATAAAACAAAACAGATAACCCAGCTCTCAGCTGGCTCTGGACTTATCATCATCAAGGACACATGGTGAGAGCTACTTCAGAAGTTACAGTACTCATCACTCAAGCAACATTTCAAAAACAAAAGAAACAAAAACAAAACTCAGCACAGCACACTGCACAGAGAACAACAACAAGACATAACTGAAGATGTTGTTCTTGTTTGTTCTCCTTGAATTTTAGAATAAAGTTATTACATCTGCATTAGTAAATCATATGCCTAATCATTATGTGTAACTTGCTCATCAGCTTGGTAGTGTCCACATATTTAATTCATTTTATTCAGCTTCTCAAACCTGTAGCTTTAGCTGTTGTATACAGGGTTTGGCTTATTAGTTGTTAGTATAGGTTTGCTCTTCATCTTAACAAAGTCTCATCTAAGATGACAGGTTTACAAGCAGGTCAAGTGTCTCTATGCACCTGATTAGTGTAGTTATTTCCTTATTTTCTTCATCTCCTATATCATTGTACTGAGTTTGAGCAAACCTTAAGCTTGAATCAGACTACTTTTAACAATCATCCACCTCACATCATAACTGACTGAGGTGCCTCTTCCTATTAATAGTATGTCATTATTAATGTTATCATTGTATTGTTTTTCCTTTTTATAACAGCAACAGTATATTACAATACACTACTTTTACTACTAATATACAATAGTATATTAGTTTATATTTTATTATGTATCCATCACGGGTCTGTGTGACTCTGCAGCTTCACACCTTCCCAAGTTGGAGACATTTTCCTTGGCTGAACAATGACACAGCCTTAATATGCCTTATGCATCTCTCTTTTTTATTTAATATATTTTGTGTGAATTATCTGGTTTCACGCATTCTATTCATTCAGCTTGGTTGTCTTCCCAATTTTGTTTCATTGCTTTAATTTAAGTTAACCTTAATTTAACCTTTTGTTTATTCTACTTCATTCCTCTTTCCATGCTTTAAAATATTACAACTCTTGTGTATGCTTTGATTTCTTTTAGCTTCCTTTTCAGTATTTATTTCTGCTTGGAGGGTTTCTTATAATTTAGTTAATGCATTTTCCCTCCCACGTGGGACATTTAGGTTTTCTTTGGATTTCTCCATCTATATGCACTAATTTGTCCGGCGCCTGGACATTTCTTCTCTAGCCACTGCTCGTCAGCAGTGAGTTTTGTTGCTTTATTTCCCATTTTCTTATTTGTTTTATATGTTTATTTCTACTTATGTTATTTATTTCTTTATTTATTTAGCGCTTAGTAATACACACACACCTGCGGGCGCTTTCACTGGCACGAGAACAGAGAGAGGTGGCTGACACGCCTTCTACTTTTGAGCTATTCTCAAAAGCGGTGTCGACTTTACGTGATAAAACACGACCTTCCTCTCAGTTCACCAGTACTTCAGCGACCAACAGTAAACAAATCAGTGGAATAGTTCAGCCTCCTTGTTGTGCTGTAAAATCAACTTATTCCACCACAAAATAGACAATAAAAGACAGACAGTTTCAACGCTGCTCACGCCACCAGCTTCCTTAAAGTGAGCGTAGTGCTTCCAGCCTCTCTTGGGCGAGCTTATAGGCCTATTTTTACCCTTTCGGGGAGCTACCAATCATTCTTAGACGAGCTCAATATTTATTTTACTGCTTCCAACCCTCTACGGGCGAGCCTTCTGCTTCCAGCCCTTCTTGGGCGAGCTATTTCTTTTTAAGTTTCGTTTTCGTTTTTACGCAAACCTTTATTATCTCAAAGTAGTCTGTCTTACCTTGGCGCTGGTTTCTTCAGATGCACCTGATCAGCCCCCAACGGTGCGGACCACTTGTAAAACGTTGACCAAGACCCGAATTCACGCTCTTGGGTTTTACCACACACCTAGTGCGTGAGCTGCCGGCAGACTTCAACATGGGCTTCTCGCACCGACGGGACCTGGTGAGGCGCCTTCTGTGAGAGCTGCTTTAAATAGGCTGTCTCATCCGGCTTCGAAGGACCAAGAAATGTCGGGGGAAATCTCCCAAATAGAAGGCTGCCAAAGTAAAACAGAGACACAGTGAGACAATATAATCAATCACATGTACATGGGTGAACGTCTCTCTCGAGAGTCACACAGTACTCTTCTTTATTGCAGGTTATATAGGCACGTAGGTTACTCAACAGGGCGGAGGCAGTCTCCGCCTGTTCTCAGAATATAGATTGCTTAACAGACAAATTCATATCTTGCTAAAACGTTCTGTTCATACTTAGACTAAACATCTGCTTAAGTGGAACTTTCCGTTCCTCTTTACACAGGAGCTTGTCTTCACAGGCATTTGATAAGCATAGGCAAGGCTTCGTGTTTATCAGGGTGAATCGTCATTCAGAGTTTACACAATCACAAGCAAAGCATATTTGAATAATAAACAAAATCTTTTCACAGTTCACCATCAACATTGCGTGCAGCAGCAACCACAGCCTCCCAGACACTGTTCAGAGAGGTGTACTGTTTTCCCTCCTTGTAAATCTCACATTTGATGATGGACCACAGGTTCTCAATGGGGTTCAGATCAGGTGAACAAGGAGGCCATGTCATTAGTTTTTCTTCTTTTATACCCTTTCTTGCCAGCCACGCTGTGGAGTACTTGGACGCGTGTGATGGAGCATTGTCCTGCATGAAAATCATGTTTTTCTTGAAGGATGCAGACTTCTTCCTGTACCACTGCTTGAAGAAGGTGTCTTCCAGAAACTGGCAGTAGGACTGGGAGTTGAGCTTGACTCCATCCTCAACCCGAAAAGGCCCCACAAGCTCATCTTTGATGATACCAGCCCAAACCAGTACTCCACCTCCACCTTGCTGGCGCCTGAGTGGGACTGGAGCTCTCTGCCCTTTACCAATCCAGCCACGGGCCCATCCATCTGGCCCATCAAGACTCACTCTCATTTCATCAGTCCAAAAAACCTTAGAAAAATCAGTCTTGAGATATTTCTTGGCCCAGTCTTGACGTTTCAGCTTGTGTGTCTTGTTCAGTGGTGGTCGTCTTTCAGCCTTTCTTACCTTGGCCATGTCTCTGAGTATTGCACACCTTGTGCTTTTGGGCACTCCAGTGATGTTGCAGCTCTGAAATATGGCCAAACTGGTGGCAAGTGGCATCTTGGCAGCTGCACGCTTGACTTTTCTCAGTTCATGGGCAGTTATTTTGCGCCTTGGTTTTTCCACACGCTTCTTGCGACCTGTTGACTATTTTGAATGAAACGCTTGATTGTTCGATGATCACGCTTCAGAAGCTTTGCAATTTTAAGACTGCTGCATCCCTCTGCAAGATATCTCACTATTTTTGACTTTTCTGAGCCTGTCAAGTCCTTCTTTTGACCCATTTTGCCAAAGGAAAGGAAGTTGCCTAATAATTATGCACACCTGATATAGGGTGTTGATGTCATTAGACCACACCCTTCTCATTACAGAGATGCACATCACCTAATATGCTTAATTGGTAGTAGGCTTTCGAGCCTATACAGCTTGGAGTAAGACAACATGCATGAAGAGGATGATGTGGACAAAATACTCATTTGCCTAATAATTCTGCACTCCCTGTATGTGAAGAGAGAGAGAGTATGCATAGTATGCAAACAGCTAACAAACAGCCATCATAATTCGTCAGACAATGAGAACAGGACAAATCAACAATTGACAATGACTAATTAATATTGTGCTGAACACAGTCCAAAAGATTCAGTCAGCTACATCAGTGTCTACTGTTTACTATTGTAACTTTCTCAAGAACCGGACGTTCTGATCTCAGTTTGTCTGTTCATTCGGTAACGCAGGCAAATGGGCTGTTAACTCAGGGGAGAGCGCTCACGTACAACACCTCACTTCAGCCCCGCACAGTCACACAACAACAAGGACCCCCCTCCCCTTCCTGCACACATTAACTCCCTTTTTCCTGCAGCACAACCAAACATGTATCTTCAAGAAATAACAACAGTGCGCAGAGATAGCCAACCTGTCACTGTAAAATAATATTTAACCATCGTTACACTATCATAGCCAAGTGGCTAACAAACGTAAACAGAAGTTTTCACTATCCCTACTAATTAATGTTATCTTGTTGTATCTCTGTTGTGGTCAGTACTATCATCTATGCTGTTGCATGCTGGGGCAGCAGTTTGAGGGTCACAGACACCAAGAGACTAAATAAACTGATCCACAAGGCCAGCACTGTGTTGGGGATGGAGCTGGACTCCGTTAGGGTGGTGTCTGAGAGGCAGATGTTGTCCAAGATAAGGACAATGTTGGATAATACCTCCCACCCACTCCATGACATACTGACTAGTCACAGGAGCACGCTCAGTGAGAGGCTGAGATTACCAAAAAGCACCACTGAACGACACAGGAAGTCATTCCTGCCCGTGGCCATCTGCTGTACAACTCCTCCATCTAACACACTGTAAACACTGCAATAGTTACATCTTTTTACACACACGCCTTTCTACTCTGGAATATTCTTGTCAATTTTCTTGATATTTATTTATAATCACCTCTGTTAATCCTTGATATTTATAATTGAGTGATCTGTATATATTAGTGCTATTTCTTAAATGTGTAAAATCTGTAACATGATGTATTGTTTGGAGTTTAGTCTGCTACTGTTACTATTTTTACAATTTCTTCTTGGAGCAACTGTAACCCACATAATTTCCTTAGGGATTAATAAAGTATTCTGATTCTGATTGTTTCAGGATGACCTGCCACAATGACACATCTGCTTACCTGTATCTTTTGCTCGTTTCTCCTCTTCTTTTCTCTTTTTTCTAAACTGAGCACCTGATGGCTTTGAACTTTTCTTGTTCATCTTCCATCCGGTCTTTAAGTGATGACGTGACGAATCCTGCTTCCAGGCCCAAAGTAGTCTGTGTTTAATATGGCTTTTGTGTTGTTAACATGTTTAATGTTTTGTATTTTCTTCTATTTAATTTCAAAAAGCCCCTAAAATGAGTCAGTGATCACTGTCGGCCTCTCTCGGCTTTTATTACCGCTAATCATTTTAAAGCTCAATTTTTAAAACCTTACGATGTAACTACAGCAGGGGCGATTTTAGCCCATTTTTGGGGGGTGCTGAAGCACCCCCCAAAAATTATAATCCCCCAAAAATGAATCAAAGCACCCCCAAAGATCTCTTACTTTTTTGACAATATTTGCTGTTTGTGTGCCACATTACTAAAAATATAAAAAGCATACAGTACTTGGTTGAGACGTAATACTTTAACAACAAAAGTACAGATAACCCCCCCCCCTACCAAAATGGTTTGTTCCAGCTTGCCTCTCCCCTGCTCCGGCTCTAGCACCCTTGCTGCCAGAGCGATGGTAGCTGAGACGCAGCGGAGCGGAGGTGGAGTGCCTGGATTAAAACAGGACATATTAGCAGCATTTAACCTTCAGTTACTCTTTATGTAATTAGATAGGAGTCATGTTTCCTTTTAGCTGAAAAACCTTACACCAGGTAACCTGCAGTGTTGAAAACGTGTTTTCCGACGATGTTTGCTACCCTACAATCCGTCCTGCTCTGTAGTAAATTCAGCGACATTTGACCGTCCTGTTGCTCCCATTGAAATGTATACAGCCTATTTAAAATCTTAAACTTAAAATTGTCCGTAGCCTGCTGTTGTTACCACTGTCCTGTTTGAAATGGATACTAACTAGCTAACTGACTGAATGCCCATTAACCTTATAACTCTTGTTGTGTGTGTGTGTGTGTGTGTGTGTGTGTGTGTGTGTTTGTGTACAAAGAGACAGCCAGGTTCATAATGGATATAAGGAAGTTTTTTCAAAAAAAGGTAAAAGTGTAAAATCAAATGATCCATCAATAAAGGATAATGTTGGATCAGTGTTTCAATATTTATATCTTTTATTAGATGTTCATGTGGTTTGGTTATTTGCCTTTTGGTTGAAAGTACACTGAGAGAGGACTTTTTGTTAGTGATCTTAATAATTTTTTTTTTCATCCATCCATCCATCCATCCATTCGCTTCCGCTTATCCTTTCCAGGGTCGCGGGGGGCGCTGGAGCCTATCCCAGCTGTCATAGGGCGAGAGGCGGGGTACACCCTGGACAGGTCACCAGTCTGTCGCAGGGCCAACACACAGGGACAGACAACCATTCACGCTCACATTCACACCTAGTGACAATTTGAATTATCCAATTAACCTATCCCCTCAAACTTTTTTTTTCATATTAATGTAATTTTTCATCTAATTGAATCCAATCTATTTGTGTATGATTGTCAGTCCAAAGAGGGAGAGAGGAAAGAGGGAACATGAGGAGAAAGTAGAAGGTCAGGAAGAACCAGGTAAGAAAACAGACAGGGAACAGTGACAGGCACAACAGAAACTGTTAAACTGACAAAGAGAAAAAACCTGATTTTACTCATACGGTCTGGAAGTTGTGTCCTCCCTATATTAAAGCTGCTATACAGAATCTGCAAAACAAGCTGGGTTGAAACATTTTGACCCTCTTTAACAACATTCCAACATAACATTATCATTGATTGGGGAGATTAAAATTAATGATATATTTTTATGTGGTTCAGCCACAACTCTATTAAAACCTCAGCCAGTAATAGGTAGGCCAACTTTTGGACCTTCCAGTTGTCTGTATGACTGCTGCAGTACAGTATCAGAAAGTGCCAAACAGCCCTGGTGGAGTGAGGAGCTGTAAAGAGAAGCAGATGCTCTGTTTATATTCTAAAACTGTTTTAAGCTTGTTTCAAAGATTCTGTACTACAGCTTTAAATGTTTTCCAAAAGCACACATACACTTATCAGTGTTTCTCAAACTTTTTACAGTGTGTACCACCTGAGAAGATGTCAAGCTCTCCCAAGTACCACTATGAAAGCATGAAACTCATAAATCTTACAACACAAAATTAGTATCTGCAGTAAAGATTTTTTCATGCATTGTATACATTCTACCACAGGCAAAGTTGCCTCCATTTTTATAGTTTTTTTTTAATATTTTGTAATAATTTATTTGTAATAACTTATTCTGTTTTGGGAGTGTATTTTTTATGTATCTGTATTATATTATAAATACACATTAAAAGTGAATCTCTGTCCAAAAATGCACTCAGTTTACTTTTTACTCACTATGAGCATCATTCATTATTCTTCCCCAGTAATTAAGGTTAGGATATGTATTTTTTTTATTCCAATCCATTCTTCTTTTGCAGCATTTAAATAATTGTTATCAGATTTGATGGTTTTGTTACAGACTTTTCAAAAAAGTGTTTTGCTTTTCTTTCACAAATGTGGGGATTAAATTGTGTTAAAATGTACAAAACAGTGATGTCATGTTTTGTGACGAGGACCCAGGCACAGAGAGACTTGATGAATTTAAGAATCATATGATTTAATAAAGAAATTTGCAGACTTGCACAGAGATGGTAAAATTATGATGACTGATAACAGAGACGAAGACAACAGACGATGAGGACAGAGAGGATGCAGGGACCAACAGAGACAGGGAAGAAGTCTCATTGTGATGAGTAAAGTGTATCTTGGCTGGCTGGGCAGCTCTCTGGGTGCTCAGCAGTGTTGCCAACTTAGCGACTTTGTCGCTATATTTAGCGAGTTTTCAGACCCCCTTAGCGACTTTTTTTCTAAAAAGCGACTAGCGACAAATCTGGCGACTTTTTCTGGTGTTATTGGAGATTTATTTATGACGACTTTTTGACGTGAAAATGGGCATCGCTTTTACTCTCAACAAGCAGCGGGTGCTGCCGTGGGCACCTCGCCCGTACCAAAGCGCTCACAGGCGGAGGATAGTCCTCCCCCAGCTGCTATCAGGGCAGACGATGTTCACACCTATGCGTCTGAACTGCAAATGAATCGCGCATGAGCGAAGCCGCTGCTCCCGCACTGACTGTAACGCAGTCAGTTCTTCTTTTACTGTTATGCTGTTTTGTGGATCACGAGGTTTAAAACTACTTATAAACACACACACACACAAAGTAACTCCACCAGAGTGCCTATTTCGGGTCTTTTTTGCCGGTCCAAGCCCGGATAAAGGAGCAGGGTTGGAATTCTGACTTTAAAAAAAACAATAATTGCTAAAATAAATTTAATTTGTAGTTCTAAATAAATTCTAAATGCATTTAGGACGTTTTTTACTCACTTTATGTCTCTTCCACAATGTTATTTCTCTCTCCAGTAGGTTACAATTATATTAGCATGACCAATTATGCAAATTAGGCGATGATGTCATTTAGCGACTTCTGGCGACTTTTAGGACAGCCAATAGCGATTTTCCTTACTGAGGCGTTGGCAACACTGGTGCTCAGCACCCCCAAAGCTCTGATCCTAGAATCGCCCCTGAACTACAGCGCAGCCCATGCAGCAGTATAGGGATGACTAACCTCGTATTGTGGATGGATTATCTCAGTTGTTCTCCTGGCTGAAGTTTGGTCCGTTTACAGCATCCTGCCATGTGATTACATTTGTTCCTGACCACCGAGAATCCTCACGTTAACTTTTATCGAGTGAAAAAAAGTTAGTGTGTTTGTATTATGCTCACATAGCTGTGTCGCTAGTGATCACGTAGCACATCGTCATATACCAGCTATATACCAGTTATATACCCTACAAACGTCACTGCTGTTTAGTTTTCTGGCTTCATTTATGTCGGAAGTGATAGCAGAGCTGTACGTTTGAATTATTTCCAAAATCCCTCAGTCGGGATATGCTATATTGTATTTAGATGGAAGCTAGCGAGCTAACTTCCTGCTAACTTCTAAATGTTAAATGTCATAAATTCCATTTTCATGGATGCCTGGATGTTAAACTCAGTTGTTACACCTGGTAGAGCAGAACGCTGATCATTTTATTAAAGATGAAAGACTTTAGACAGTTTTTCAACTCTCAGTGATGCCACAGTGTTCGTTTGATTTATGGACCTGCAGCGGAATTTGAGCCCAGACAAGGCAAGTGACGTCAGACTTAAAGACCGGATTGGTTTTAATTTTGCACTCCAGTATGAACACCCATCCCCCAACCCGAGGATCACCACAACATAACCTAATAGACCTACACCTTAGTTCACACGGATTCGCTTTGTCTAGGGTTTATTTCTGGGATTTCGCACAACCCAGGATTCAAATCATGAATACATAATGGGCTTGGATTTACAACATTATAAATGAAATGTGCTCTATTTGGAAGCAGCCGGCCCCCTTTCGACAGGTTGTGTGTGAGACTTTAAATCATCAAAATATAAAATATAAATTTTAAATTGTTATTGATCCCTTTACCCCCAGTCCTAAAGTGTATATTTATTTTCTTACTCTTCTTATATTTATTGTTTGTTTACTTGCACTGCTGTAACTGGAGCCTCGTCGTCTCGTCTATACTGGACTGTCTGTAGCGGAGATGACAAAGTTTACTTTGACTTCAGCAGCGCGCAGGCGCACCGAGAGCTCTCGCGCTCACTTTTCGCGTATAGAATTTTGAAAAAACATCGGCGTAGATAATAAGTCTGTGTCATAATGTCTGCTGTTTTCGTGTTTGTTGGTTTGTTTTTATTTTGTTTTATTTTGCGAGTTGGTCATTTTTGCTGCTCCAGCCAGCCAGAGAATCCCCCGCCGCCCCGCCCTCTCCTCCCTGTGCCGCAAGCAGCAGGCGCACCTGCAGGAGGGCGCCCTTACTCCCAGCAAATGGGCGTAAGAACACCAATCGGTGCCTATGACATCCCCAATATGCGCTGGCATGATGTCGGGGCAGCATGAGTACGAGCAACTTTTTTTGCCGATGCCCGTGATGCCGCCCTGGGCAACCGCCCATGTTAAAAACCGCTACTGCACAGGTATGTGTAGTACATGGTAGTGCAGTAAATGCCCAATACTGTCCACAATATGAAAGTCACAGGAAAAACAGAGACATGTCTTTTTTTGTTTGTTTGTTTTAGCCCACTGTGGTGCCACTTAAAATCCCTGTGTTTGAACAGTACACTTCAATTCTGCTTTAACACCAATCCTTGATGTGCAGGGAAACATCAGGGTTAGCAAGCTCACAACGCGAGTCTTCTTTCTCTGGTCCACGTGTAATATTTATGTTTTTGTCCATCAAGCCACTCCATAGAGCTTCATCGCAAATAATATTAATTGCAGCAGAGAATGCAGCAAAGCCTCCACATCCCAGAACACCAGCCTTCAGACCAGCTGCAAAACAGAAAAATAAATACGTGGACAAAATGCATAAATTTGCCGTAATGCAAACTATTAGTTAATAAAGTACGTTACAGCTCCTCCAGTCACACAACCACTGTACACAGCGTTCTTCCAGTCAGATTTGCCTGTGTGCTGTAAATGAAAAACAGGTACAAAAAAGACAGTTACCACAGTGTACTGCAGGGATAGAATAAATGCAAGAAATGCAAAGCAAATATAATACTGGCATCTACGTTTTAGAAAGAGGAGTGACTAATAAGAGATTTCAATAGTTTTTAAACGTTTTTTTAAAATGACTTTTTATTTTAAATGAGCTGGAATTTTATTTTTTAAAGTCTTCCGGTACTACCCCGTATTCCATCCGTTAGTTCTAGGAACCTTCCTCTTTGTTCCGGCCTTACTCGAGCAAACATGGCGGCGGAAGGAGACGTCGATTTGGACTTGGAAGCCGAGGAAAACTGCACCGGGAAGCCGGCAGAGAAGCCTCGGAAACATGACAGCGGGGCCGCTGATTTGGAGAGAGTGACAGACTACGCGGAGGAGAAGGAAATCTCCAGCTCTGATTTAGAAACGGTGAGAGCAGGGGGCTAACGTTAGCACCGGAAACATGCGGTCCGTGCTGCCGTCGCTTCCCGCACAGCATCACTGACACAGAACCAAGTCTAGCGTGTTTGGTGTTTAGCTGACTCTTATGTTTTATACACACTTGATCTGCGCGAGTTTTGCCTGATGTTTTCATGCTAGGAGCTAACGTTTGCGCAATTATGTAACGTGAGTGATGAACACAGTAGCTAATTGCTTCGTGGCTAGCCAGCTAAACACCGGTTTTCTTTAAAACAAGTAAAATATGTTTTTGTTTTTAAAAAGACACGACAGCCTCACAGCTGAGACAGAGCATACTGCACATAGAAGAGCAGCGTTATAGAGAGCACAAATCCTGTGTCCTGTCAGGCTTCTGTTTTTAAATGTCTCTCGTTAGCTCCGGTATGAAATACGAAAACCTATCAAACGTTAGGGATGCAATCACAATCCCCAAAAGTTGATTCTCTTCCTCTGGACGTTTTCAGTGGGAGAAACGTTTCGTCACTCATCCAGGTGACTTCTTCAGTCTCAGCTTACTGCAGGTTTCCAACCTTATAAACAGTTGTTCCTCCAGTGGTGCTATTCATTTCAATTCAATAAAACTTTATTGATCCTGAAGGTTGACCCCGAAGGAAATTGGGTTAAGGCTGCCGACCTTGGCCAGCGCCATCTTACCCTTCTGACCATACATACATTACACAAACATCACATGGGGAAGACAGGTCAGAGGGGTATAACAATGGAAAATGCACAACATGAGGAAAGACAAGGAGAAAAAAGAACTCCCCCCAGACTGAGCTCCAATAGGGAGATCAGTTTGAGAACAGAAAAAAACACCTCTGCACATAGCACTTGAAAAACAACAACAAAAAAACCCTCTTAATACACCAAAGAAACACATGACAAGCAACAGGGGTGGGTAAAGGGTGAGAGACAGCCAACATAGACAGTACATCCGGGCCTGCAGCATATGCGCTGGTCTCCTTGATCCACCATCAGCATCGGAAGGGAATAAGCGTCGAAGGCGTTTGAAGGGGGGAGGGGGGATGAGTGTATATTTTCAGTCATTGTGCAAATGTAAATGGTGAATGGACTGATTCTTATATAGCGCTTTTCTACTCTCCCGGAGTACTCAAAGCGCTCTAGCGTATCTAAATGTACTGTTTATAAGGTTGAAACCTGCAGTCAGCTGAGACTGAAGAAGTCACCTGGATGAGTGACGAAACATTTCTCCCACTGAAAACATCCAGATGAACAGAATCAACCTTTTGGGGATTTCCTTACATGGATGATTGAGCATACATCAAGACAATGTAATTACAACTTTAAAGTAATTCCCATTATGCGGTACATTTAGTAATCCAATAGGGTTTACCTCACTGATGCCTGTCGAAATTGTCAGAAAATAGTAAAATGCTGCCTGACATTATTTTCCAAGCCCACTCCACTGCAGCGCCCCCTGAAGTGCTTCAGATCATATTTTGACCTAAAGAAAAAAAATAAACTACTGCACACTGACTCATGACATGACAGAGCAGCACAGAGTGAGACCAGGGAGGTATTTCAGTTTTTCTCACCTTGAAACCTTGTTTCTTGACAAAATACAAATAATTAACGCCTTTTTGGTAAATGCCTGTTTTAATATTCATTCGTAAAAACATTGTGCATGTGGCACACACAATTATTTGTGGTGTTTTCTAATGAGTGGTGACGTGATTATTCCCATCAGTTTTGCGACCGTCTGCTGGCGTTTGAGTCATGAAATGTGTACGCTCTGCACACTTTGAATCGTGAGCAGGACTTCATTTACTTGTAACATTTACTATAGGAAAATCATTAATTTGTGAGACAAAATGCTCAGATGTGTGGAACAGAGATTGTCAGGGTTGCGACATTCTTCATGTTTGACACATAGGAAGGTGAAAACCATATAAATGCTATAAATAGTGTTTCCTGTCACAGGCCATGTCAGTGATTGGAGACCGAAGGTCGCGAGAACAGAAAGCCAAGCAGGAGAGGTAAGAGCAGCTCCATCTGTAACTGAAGTGTTGGCTCCTTGTTTTAAAATCCATTCCCAGCGTCAGTCACTGTAAAAGACCCAGGAGAGTCCAGATGTTTTATTTATTCCTGCTTTCAGAGAAAAGGAGTTGGCCAAAGTCACCATCAAGAGAGAGGACGTGGAGCTAATCGTAAGTTGTTGTTTTTAATTTCATTATTTATTTTACTCTTTTTGTGTATCAGTAGCTGTTATACAACCACACAAATGCTGGTTCACTACATGATCTAAAGTATGTGGACACTAACGTGTGTGTGACCCAAACCCAAAAAGTTGATTCTGTTTTTTAAGTTGTGGTGAAAATGATCAATGTGAGCATCCTGGACTAGAATCAAAAACACTTCTATTAATAACTGATCAAGCCTCACTTGAAACGATTAGAACCGGAATGCTTTTCCTTTGACTTCCCAGCTGGTCGCAGCGCATGCTGCCTCTCCCTGAGCCTGGCTCTACAGTGGAGTAGTTCCTTCATACAGTCACTACGTGTGTGCACATACGGCCTTTACGTTACCTTATTAAACCCTGACTATTGTTGTGAATGGTGATCTGAAAATAAAATTCAACAGCTGGACCAGTGCTGTCTAAATATGTTGATTGGGGCGTTGGTAATGCAAATAGGGCTGTTCGATATAACGGTATATATCAGATGACGATATGAAAACGTCTATCGTTTCATATCACGCTATCGTTTGTTTCGTGGTGTCGCAAAATAAACTGTTTATGACAATATTTTTTCATCGATTTGATGGTCACTGTAGAATCTCTTAAAGTTCTCTGTTTCTCTTACATTTAAAGTAACCACAGTACAGACGGACAAGCGACTGTTTTTATGCGTTGTCGTTAGCAACAACGACGGTAAAACCATCGCGTGGCTCCGCTGTCCGCTTGTTTATTTTCCACATAAACCTTTCACAATAAAGCTGAAGATCCTATTGAGATTTTTCAAAATAAACTGAATTACACGAAATAGCATGTAGTGTGTTTCGGATGAGAAGCTACAAATAGCCGCCAGGTGGTAAAAAATAAACCTTAGAGCAGGCTTTTCCCCGCAGCACGCCGTGTACTACTCACAAAGAAAACTGCAGTCGTTTCAACTTATGTAACACGACTCCAGGTACACGACGCCCAGCTGAAAACACTTCAGGCAAGTCGAGCTGCCCGAGATTCACAGAATTTACAGAAAATGTAACATTTTTGTGATATATATATCGGGATATGAGATTTTGGTCATATCGCACAGCCCTAAATGCAAACTATTAAATATTAAACTTAAGTTTCAAATTACATCAGTGTGTTAAAGAAGGAATTGTCCTGAGCCAATCAGAAGGTCCTTTCAAAGTCCAGTTAACTGTAGTTTTTATAAAACCAGTTGTCTTTACGCTTCTTATTTTGGTGTCCGTGTTGTTGTCCAGATGTCTGAGATGGAGATTTCGAGGGCCGTGGCTGAGCGCAGTCTGAGGGAACACATGGGGAACGTGGTGGAAGCTCTGGTGGCTCTGACCAACTGAACAAACATGACTGACACACTGGACTGCTTCATTAGGCTCATCAGTTACGCTGGGTGGTTAAACTGTCATGGTGTCATCTTTACTGTTGTTTTTTTTGTTTTTGTTTTTTAAATAAAAGTTGACATTTGGCTTCTTTCATGTCCGTTTATGAAAAAAGAAAACACACTGCTTTTATTGGAATAAGCAGCAAACATCAGCAAACAACACCAAGGAAAAAGGAACAAGTCAGTGGGAGACTGTGTACTAAATGTTGAATTTACAAAATTACATCACAAGCCATCGTCCAATGACGTAGAAACATCTTTTTTGCACCAGCTGCATCTCCTGTAGATTTCATGGAGCCAGCAGTGATGGTGCACCTTACAATCAGTCCTTCTGCTGATTTCCTTCCACGTCACAGTCCAGAAAAACAGACCATCAGGCTGCAGTTCAGTCTGTCAAAGTCTTTACAGCTGCACTGTGGGCCTGCTCATATCCTGTTCACATGCATCTTAAGTCTTCCTCTTCTTCACGGTGGGCCGGTCAAACACGTCCCTCACGCCTGCCGCCTTCTGCTTGAAGAACTTGGTGTTCTGAGCGCTCTCTTGAGCCCAGGCAGAGTCGAACGACGTGGTGTCCTGGTCCACCAGGTGGGTGTACTTTGTGCGTCCAGACCGACCAAAGTTTTTCACCTTTGCAGGAAACAAACCACAAAAGATCAGAGAGCCCCGTAATTGAAGAGAAAAAGAAACTCCTTTTGCTACTGCCTGAATAAGATGCACTGTTATTGTCTCTACTGCTCTGTGCAGTACGAGAGGTTCTCTCAACCTCCACTGCTGTCACCACGTGTGAGAGGAAGTCAGTGGGACAGCAGCAGAGGACACACAGAGGATAATGTGACTCAAGTCAAAGACGACTGTTCAGTCATTAAAGCTTCCAAACAAGTACCGATTTATGAAAACGAACGAATAAACAGACGCAGATTAACAACAAATATCTGCAAGTGCACCAAGTAAGCAGGTCCAAGCTAGCCGGAGTGCTGAAACACCCGCAGCACACAAGGACATTTAATTTCACAATATAGCTGTCCAAATGTCTTCAGAACAACAAGACACAAATGTAAAAACATGGTTAAGTGTTTACACACAATGCTGTTATAACAATGTTCAGTGAAACAGTCCAGGCTACGATAAAGATGAGAGAAAAAGCAAACGCCACCGACCTGCATAACTTTGGGTAAGATGGTTTTGTTGAAGTGATCCTCCAGAGTAGGTGCACTGAAATCTCTCTTGTACACGTCCTCCTCCTCGTCCTGCAAAAGAAAAACATATCCTGACACTTAGACTGATCACTGACATCATCAGCTGATATCCTGCAGCTTGGATCAATGTTCACAGGGACAAGCCAGAAGGTCAGAGATGTTACGACTATAAAAACTAAGAGTAGTTTAAAAAGCTCACTGATACAAGAGCTTGTTGTTGGGGACAAACAGTACAGGCCTGGTGCTTGTTCAAAGTTCACATCCACAAGGATTACAAGCATCTCCTGCACTGTGTAGGGTGCATATTTGCTGCTTTTTTCAGACAGTAAACAGCCCAACACCACCAGCCCACTGAAGCTGTGCATCCCTGTGTGCATGCACATAGCATACACAAAATATCCAACATGTACTCAACTTTACTGAAAATCATTTTATCATCCGTCTCTGGTTCATCAAACCAAACTACAGTCACCTGACCTTTGGCACACAAATCCAAATTAATTCATTTCTAAGTGAACTAACTTTGAGCTTTACTCAACTATATACAGGTAAATGCATAAAAAGTATTTGTTGCAAAGAGATCGTCCTCAAATAGTTTGACTAAAAAATACAAGAAAAGGGGAATGGAAATCGAGAAAGTAGTATAATAAGAAATTAAAGTATTATTGCTTTGTTAGATGTAACAAAGGTTTTAAGGTTTTTAGGAGAAACTCAGCAGCACGGAGGAGCAGCAAAGCCTTGGGTTAAGCTGGGACATTTGGGGGAAGCTCAGAAGGTGCAGTAAGACTGAAGCACTGTGGTGACTCACCATGAAGAAGGCTCCTCTGTGGTAGTATTTCTGGAGGAACTTGTATTTGCCTTTGGTGGCTTTGTTGGTGACGACCTTGCCGTTGTTGCGCAGCTCGGCCCTGCGCTCCTCCTCAGTCAAGCTGTGGAATCTCTCGATTTCAGACTTCTCCTTCTCGAAGCTGAGAACAAACAACAGTCATGAGCTCTTCTCTGCACGTTCCTTTATCACAAATTCATTTTCAGTCACTCAAACTGGTGTTTACTCACGCTTCTCGTGCCTCTCTGTCCCTCTTGATGCGCTTCAGCTCTCTGACCTTCCAGGCTTCGTATTCCTCCTCCTCGTTCTCTCCATCGGTGTCCAGAGCGTCCAGAGCAGCCAGCGTGCGCCGGTTCTCCTCAAACTCCTTCTTGGCCTCTTCCTCCACGATCTTGAGGGTATAGCGCCGTCGCTCCTCCGCCTGCCGCTTCGCTTCGGCCTCCAACTCTCTCTGTCTCTGCTCCTCTGCTTCACGCTCTGCCACTGTGACTCTCTCTTTTCTGTGGAGAAAACAGTTCATGTGCTCATTAATGTTAAGGGCCTGGTATTCAGGCCGGTGTCGTTGTGATCTGCTTCCATCTAAAACACGAAGCGCAGCTGCTTTCTTCACCGCAGAGCTGCACGAGGGGCGGCTTTAACAGGATTAAAGTGTTCAGGAGTTACTTTGACAGAAATGTTCAGCTCTACTCGAGCTGTTTCCAAACACATTTTTGAGTGTGAACAGCTCCAGACTGTCCTGTATGTTTCCAAATGACATGAGTGTTCTGGATAAATGAGACAAAGCACACTTGATAAAAGACTCATCATTCACTCATCACTCAGAATATGTTTTCTCCATGCTGCTAATTTTTGTTCCTTCAGAAATGCAAGCAGACACTTCCTGTGTGTCTTGATCTGTCAACGTTCTGCACAGAAAACTGACCGTCTGTCTGCGACTGATAAATATGGTCTTTGGATTTACATTGTTCTACAAACTTTCATCTCGTACTTGCGGATGAAGACAGGTTTGAGCCGCGGCTCTGCTTCGTCCTCGCTGTCGGTGTATTCCTCGTATTCAGACTCTGACTCCGACTCGTCTCCTGATTTCCCCTCTTCCTCCACCTCCATGACCTCCATCTCTTCATTCTTTCTTTCCAAGGCTCGCTGACGCATCATTGCTCGCCTCCTCTCGATTTCCTGTAAGTGTCAAGAAGAAAAAAACATGTCTCACTACAAATAAGTGAAGAAAAAAAAACTTTTGACAAATGTAAGCATTAAGGCACCTCATCATCCACTTCTTCTTCCTCCTCCTCTTCATCTTCACTGCTCTCCTCTCGCTGTGGGTGCCACGTGCCTTCATCAGAGTCTTCACTGCTCTCAGCCACAACTTCAGGCTCTGCTATCTGTCTGTGTCTTGCAAGCCTGAGGACAAACAGGCACAAACCATGTTCACGTCAGCTTTCCAACATGATCGTTTTGGTGAACTTGAATCAGATCGTAAACGCTGGGCGCCACCTCTCTTCCACGTCCTCAGAGACACGGTTTAGCAAACGCCTGAGACGTGGATCAGAGACATCCTCCTCCTCCAGCTCCACCTCTGTCTCCATTTCTTTTCCCTTCTTCACAAACTGGAAGTCTTCTTCTTCTTCATCAGACGACTCCATCGGCGCGTAGTCAGGGCGTTTACCCGACACGTACCTTTTCACCTTCACCTTCTCCATGGAGAGCTCACCTGGCACATGGAGAGACACAATCCTCTTAATCACACTTGAACCTACGTAAAGTTCTCCGATTAGGAATACCAGCTCAGCAGAACCACAAATAATACCAACTTTGAAGTTTCTCATTTTAATCTTTAGTTAAGACCAAGTAATAAATGTCATCATTTATTACTGGTAACTAAATCATTACATGACAAACTGATCACCAGAAAACTCATGCCTTTCTCACAGGACATGCAAATCATAAAAAATCATCTTAAAAGTACCTAAACATGAATTTATTTAATATTATACAATACTGGTAACCCCAAATGAATGATTACACACAGTTTGTCTTTCAGTTATTATTTAATTTACTTCTAATATCCAATTTCTGTGTATATAGCAAAACTAATAAAAACCTTTAAAAAATACTTTTATCAATCAACGAGTCCACTGACATGAAGCAAAATTTTAATTTAGAACATTTTTTTCTTTTTTAAGTAAGAATTAAATCCAACTTTTCTTAAACACACGTGACATCAAACTGAGTGTATTTACATGTATATATTAGTGCTATTTCTTACATTTGTAAACTCTGCAACATATTGTGTTACTTAATTAGTTTAGTCTGTTGCTGTTACTGTCTTGGAGCAACTGTAACCCACATAACTTCCTTAGGGATTAATAAAGATTCCGATTTTGGGGTCACTGGTCTTTAGGTAACTGCAATGCCTGACAGTGCTGATGTCTGTGTATATACGTCCTCACTGACTTCAGGCCGCTCGCAACACGCTGATGCGGACAGTTTTTTTCTACTCTTGACTCTGTATTATGTCACACAGAGGGAATATCCCCAACTGGGTCATGTCACCTGCTCTAAAAACCTTCTGTTTAGGAAGGCCAGCCAATGAAAACCTTTGGCTTAAAGACGCAGGAGCTCGTTTAACACAGAGTGGACTGAAAGTTTATCTGACGTGTAAATCGTGCAAACCTCCCACTGAAGCACCCCACAATAAAAACGTGGCTCTGTTTTAATGCAACTCCACTCGAAGGCCGCAGGTAGTGCAGGATCCCATCAGGTTTACTGAGACCCGTTATCCAACTACAACACTACAACTATGTAGACGAAGATAATTTTGTTAACACTTTCTCTCAATTGTTAAATTGTTACACTAATGTTATTAAATTAAGTTTAAAAAAAAGTACAGTCCATTTTTTCCAGCATATATCTTCGTACATAAATGTACTACCAGCTTTGCTATTCCAGCTAACTAGCTTAGCACGCAGCTAGGACCCTGCTTACTAACCGCACAAGCTCACCTTTCTCATTCCGGACCGGCACGGCTCCGGCCGTGGACTGGATCGGTGGAAGCTTCATGTTTAGGGCTTCGCGACTAGACATGACTGCCCGGTCCACGATATGCAACCGTACAAAGATTAAAAAAGGAGTATTTCACTTTGACAAAACGAATTCCTCGTCGTCGCTGAACTCAAACGGAAGTTTGACACAATCGGCGAACGGACAGGAAGTGAATTTGCTCCGACAGTTCTTCCGCCGGTGAGCGATGACTGTGTTCATTTCACTTTAATACAGAAGATAATGTCATTTAGTATCCCCAGAAGTGAGGCATTTGGTTTACACGGGAAATAAGTTTGCGAAAAAATGATGAAGTTAACTTTCTAAAACAGGGAAGGGTGAAAGTGAATGTTAATATTCTGAAACGTTTTAGTGTAACAGCGCCATCTGCAGGCTGCTGAACTAAACATTCATTCTTTTTGTACGAATAAATTCAATTATTTATTGTTTTCTTGGTTAAAAAGTAGAATAATTTCTAATAATCCCATATGTTTTAAATGTGGACATGTAACATGTAAAGGAGTTACTAAAACTATTAGTGAAATAGAGATATCAGGTCGATTCAAGAGAAAATACTCAAATGAACTACATCTCCTTGTTGTTTTATATTAGCTTATTTATTTTCTGTTAAAGAAAATTACTGAGCATAAAATGTATAGTGATAGTGTGCCAAATTGTTTGCTTTGTGTAATGCAGTCCTGCAAATGTGTGTTATATCTAAATAGGCTTATTTTTAAACGGACCATCACAGTGCACAAGCTACAATTGCCAAATGAGGAGTAACATCTTTTACTTTTTAACTACTAAACACCACAACATCAGACATTCAACTTTCCTGCAAAACCATGCACAGAAAATTAGACACTGTAATGTAAATTAAATTTGATTTATTTTGAATATTTACAAACTAAAAAGCATTTTATTTGCATTTCTCCACTGTGTTGTGGCCCTGCTGTCAGAGCTGGACTCCTCTCTCTTTAAAGAGTTCCTCCAGCTTCTTCTCCAGAGCTGAGTTGGTTCCTTTCAGGCCTTTCACCACCTCAGAGGCCCACAGGAAATACTCCTGCACCCGCTCAGCTGTCCAACCTGCCAAACACATTCAGAAACATAACTGAACAACATTTGATATGTTGTCTTTTGCACTTCTGCCAAATAAATAAAGTGTTCCAAAGCATTTCATCCTCTTCATTTTGTATTTTTATTTATTTTTTTACACAGCATTCCATTTTGTAGCAAACAGCACTGTGTCCAGAGAAGTACTGACCAACAGGAGTGCAGCGGTTCAGATCCCTCAGGTTGTACAGTTTATCAGCCAGTTTAACCAGCTTGGCCTGTTGGCTGCAGTGAGGTGCGTGTTCCACCTGTAGACGCTTCCTCTCCTGCTTGGGCAGGCTCTTGTCATCCGTCACCTCCTGAACAATGCGAGCCACGGTTACCCCAAATTTAGCTTCCAGCTCTGCGGGGGTGGTGTCGGTGTCTTCTACTGTATCATGAAGCAGGGCGGCCTGCAGAGCGGGAGGAAGCACATGGGATTACTGATGTGAGAATGCGTGCACGTGACTGTGACTAACAGTTAACAACTGATAACTCACCTGCAAAACCTCGATGTCTGTGACGCCCCCTTCGTGGCTGAGGATTCTCGCCACTCCTTAAAAGCACACACAGAAAGCTGTGAGTAGCAGAGAGGACAGTAAACAAGAAGCTTCACTGTTTCCAGGCTGCTAAGAGAAGTCACTTATAGAACAAGAAAACTCATTTATAATCAGACATTTCCTCTCTGAAGAGCTCCTCCAGCACTTTAAGTTTCTACACAACATAGCTCATAGCTCTCATCTGTAAGTAGGAAAATAAAACTCACACAGAAGAAGTGGACGAACCACCAGAAACTTCCTTTACACACAGGGACAACAAGGAGGGAGCTTAATCACTGGCTGCCCATCTATGGCACTCCTGCCTAACACCACGATAAACGAATCCACTGAACTGTAGTCTCAAAAGATATTTTGAAACAATCACTAGCTCCTCTTTTGCATAATAAAGCAGAATGTCTAACGAAATGTAAAAATACAAATTTGGGGGGGGGGGGTTAAGAAAACAAACAAAGACAATATAATAAGAATAGATACATGGAAAAGTAGATGAGAGGGAAAATAATTCATGTTTTTCAGTATTATTTTTGGTGCATTTCTTTATCCTTTCAAAGTTTGTCCCTTTAAGTCCCCCACAGCTCTAGTGGTCTGGAGCCCTGAGAGGAAAAGCACTGCCAAGTGCTATCATTAGCTCAGCAAAGAAAAACGGAGCAGTGGGTAGTGGGGGAGATATTAGGTTCGTTGCAATCTGCAGCCTCACCACTAGATGCCGCTAAATCCCCTGCACACAAAAAGCCATTAGTTTTGTACGCCTGAACAAAAAACCGGATCAATCGTCCTCCACCTCCAACGTGAGACTATACACTGTGTGCCGAGCACACAGCCGAAAAATAACGTATCGCTATTACACGGCAGGCTATTATCACCAGAATCAAAATAAAGGCACTCGTGTTAATTGAAATATAGTTTCTGCAAAACTATTTGTTGCCATAAAATGGTAAAGACTAAATATTAGTGATATAGCTGCAGTATGCGAGTAAACCCTGATAACTTTACTGGTTAGTTCTGATCGTACCGCTCCTTTCGGCTACTCCCTCCTTCCACGGCTTCCGGTATCGTATCAGTTAAACATCAGAAACTTTTTTTTTCTTTTTCTTTTAAAGATAAGAGTGAGAGACTTCACGGGTTTACGTACAGGCCGTGAATGCATCATACTACCGTAAAAACACACCTACCTATGGGGTGATTTATATACGGCGTTCCCTCTGGATCTTTACGTTTCTGGTTGCGGTGTTTCTCTGCGGCAAATTGGACAGTTTCTAACAATAAAGCTGCATCTGAGTTCATGGTGTAAAAATCACGTCCTGTCAGGTCAGTAACAGAAAAACCGCGTTGTTAGGTGAATTAATTTTCAACGTCTTTCGAGCAAAACTGTGGCGGTCCGTTCGTATTATGATCCGGGGGGAAACAACTGGTCGTGGGATCATTCCAGTTATTTAGCTACGGAAGCAGGTAGCTGCTAACATAAGATATAAGATAAAGTGTTATGTTTCAAAAGACATAAACGGTCAAATTTCTGGCATTAATTTTATATTTTTTGGGGAAATTTTTACACACTAGTGTCAGCGTATTCGATACTTTATATCTTCATTTATGTGATGAATGTGATTTTAGCTTTGAAGCTAAGCCAGCAGGGAGGATAATCACAGCACAGATCTCTGACTGTTCTATATGTTTCTGCTGGTTTTTGTATCTCCATTATTAAACATTATATTTGTATATGAGTTATTTATTTATTTTCTTTGTTTATGCCAGCCGTGGATGACTGAGTGTTGTCCGGCCTCCGTCGTGTGTCCAGCATGGCTCACAGTGCCAGGAGAGACTCCCCGGAGCTCCCCGACTTCTCCATCCTCAAGAGGCTGGCCAGAGATCAGCTCATCTACCTGCTGGAACAGGTAGGAGCAAGTCACAGCTTCTGCTGAAGACATGCCCACCAGTAATATGACTGGCATGTATAGCATGCATATGGCACTGTTCTTCTTTTTTGTTTTTTATTATTATACTTTATCATTTGACTGCACACCCATTCACGAGCAACACGTCTGTTGGTATCACTCAGAGCACAGAGGACCTCACTGGCCACCACAGACTCCTCAAACATCCTGAGCAGCGTCCGGTGGATGTTGAAGGACCTCAGTGATGTCAGAAAATAGAGACTCCTTTGGCCTTCTGTGCTTTTAATGAAGTCTACTGTATTTCTTGTTTGTTTTATAGAATTATAACTTGTGTTTATGGAGATAACAATAAACCGTTTGTCTGGCAGTGGCTTTTAAAAGTGCCCACCAGCTCATGGAGTGATTTCTGCTGCAGAATCATGTCTATTTCTAATGCAGTGCTGCTGGAAAGCCAAAGATTGCAGCCATTTGCTTGAGATTTTATGTTGAGAAATATTACTCCTATATGCTGAACTATACTGTCTTCACATGAAAATTGTCCCCACCAAACTACAGTTTACTTTTGCCATAGGAGTCAGTTTTACAGTTTAATTTTATTTAATTAGGCACAAATGAACATTGTCAGAATCAGTGGAGAAAGTGTAGAAACTGTGTGCAGACTAAGCCATGCACACATTAGTTTGTGATGTACTTCAGACTCGGTGAAGACAAAAAACAGGAACTACAACAAAACAAGGGATGCTTTTTGTGTTGTGAAGAGCAGATTGTCTTACAAGCCCCTCTTTTGTGTCACAGCTGCCCGGGAAGAAGGACCTCTTCATTGAGGCAGACTTGATGAGCCCGCTGGATCGTATTGCAAATGTATCAACACTAAAGGTGAACCGCATCAGCTGCTGCTCTCCTGCCTGTTCTGATAGGGCATCTCTTCAGGATTACTGCACTTTCAGCAGGTCTTTAAAAGCTTTTTGTCTCCCCCCTTTTTCTTTCAGCAACATGAAGTGGACAAACTGTACAAAGTGGAACACAAACCTGTTATCAGCACCTCAGATCAGTGAGCCTGCACCTTCATACCTTACAGAATTGTAACCACACACCTGACGTGCCCACCTGACAATGTGGCGTTGCTCTTTTTCCAGGCTCTGTTTCCTGATCCGACCAAGAATACAGACTGTCAAATGGATATGTGGTAAACGGAGATTCTTTTTATTTTTCTATCATCTCTTGTCTTGGTGGTTTTAATATGAAGTCTTCCAGTGAAAATGGATGAAAGCTGAAGCGAAGTGACATCTGCATTCTTTCTTGTTGCAGATGTGGTGAACGCAGACAAGGTACCTGGAAAATCCCGAAGATACAAGATCATCTTTACCCCTCAGAAGGTATTTCTCTTTCTTGTCTTGTGTCTGTGCTGTAATGCCTCGCGTGCTTGATACTGACCTGCTGACCCTTCTTTGTGTTACCAGTTCTATGCGTGTGAGGCCGTGCTGGAGGAGCAGGGGATCTTTGGCGGTAGGCATCTTTCTCTTTTTGCAGGAATGATGAGTGTGAGTGAGGAGAAGTGTAAAAGCTGTTTTTGCCTTTCCTGTAGATGTCACCATAGATGAGTGGCCTTTCTACCTGCTTCCTCTTGATGATGACATCATCAGTCTGGAGCTGCCAGAATTCTTTCAAGACAACTTCCTGGTTAGTAGAGGCCAGTTGCTTGTATTGATCATTTGATCACTGATCATTTAAATCCTTTTCTAGTCAATGTTTTAGTCGTCATTTGTTAATGTGAAGAGGTTCTGTAGCAGTACACAGCTGTTTCCCCCAAATGATGAAAAGCAAAGAAAAGAAAATGAATATTGGCCTCGCATGCTCTTGTTGGATACACACATGACTTGTTGCTCTGCATCAGTGTTTGATTCAGTTTTAGTCTTTTGAATAAAACGTCATAATTTACATAATTTACATTTACAGAGCGTCTTATTTACCTTGACATCCAAACATGTTTTTGTGAGAAACACATGAGAGCTGCTGCTTGTCCAGATGTGACTTTTTACATTCCATCACACTTTTTGTCCTCGAGTTTTGAGTTTTTGTCGTTTCTTTCTTTAAATTCCTCATATCCGAAGCTGACAGCACAAAGGAAGTCTGGGTGTTGTAGTGTTAATAATCATAGTGCAACAAATCATCACATTTGAACTGTTCGTTGCTGGATTTATAAGCCCGTAGTTGAATCAGAAGTGTAACACAAAATCTCTGAGGGTGCAGATAAATCCTGTATTTTTCCAGGCCGGAGACCAGCGCTGGGTGAGGACCGCCGGCAGTGCCCTCCACCTCCTGTACTCCCTGTACGGCCCATTCTCAAAGGTCTACGGGATTGGGCGCTGCTCCAAGGTGCCGTAAGATTAGAAACCAGAAGCTAGTCGGATCAAACCAGTTTAACTTTTTCACATCCAGTTTGTCCGTCGCCTGCTTTGGGCTGTTGCTGATGGTAATTCTGTGCGATCCCAGATGGCGTACGAGTCATGGAGGGAGCAGGTCGAAGAGGGAGAACAAAAAGCTCGTCAGGCTGAAATTGGGAATGTTTTCCTTATTGACAGAGGTGAGGAGACGTGGTGATCTCAGAGGACGAGGGCCGCGCCGTTCCCGTTCTAATGTCGTCGTTATCATTGCAGATGTGGACTTTGTCACTCCTCTGTGCTCACAAGTTGTCTACGAAGGCCTCGTCGATGACATCTTTAGAATCAAATGTGGTAGGTGTCAGTAAATCAAATCCATTTACACGTTCACTTTATTGCCTCAGAGAAACACATCACCTCTGACCTCTTGAGCAGAGCGTTTCGCCCTCACATTCTTAGCTCTTTTGAAGCCACGCCCTCCCCGGCTGGGGGATTTAAAAAAAAATATCCATATGTTGTCTGATCATTCCAACTACTGTGCAGGATGTGTGGAGTTTGGACCTGATGTTACCTCCTCTGACAAAAGTGTGAAAGTGATGCTGAACTCTCAGGATAAGGTAAGGCTCGTCTTAGTCTGCGGTCGGCTGCGCTTTACTAATTGTCGTGATTCTAATAGAAAAGTGTGTCTAATGTTTCGTAGGTGTTCAGTGAAATCAGAAATGAGCATTTCTCGAACGTCTTTGGTTTTCTCAGTCAGAAAGCCAGGAATCTGCAGACTGCATATGACGTGAGTGAATGTTGATACTGCTTAGCAATCATTGCACCTGTGGCTCGATTTAGAGAATCTTTGTACGACACAACCTTGAACAATGGCATTTATATTTGCATTGGTGCGTTACGTGTTAATTACCTTGTGGTCGTGTTTTATGTGCGATGCCAGCCAATAGAAACAAATAAAATGCTCCTGCGTCTCCGCTCTCTGTTTAGGTCAGCAAACATTGATCTCGCTCCAGGAATTTGCTGGAGTGACGTTTGTGAGTCCTTATCTTGATGCTTTGATGCTATAATTGTTATTGTCTCAAAAACTACGACAAAAAAGTATCTGGAAATTGGCCGGAGGATCTGACGGTGCTGAACCCCTCGCAGTAGTCGTGGGCTGTGTTGATGCGACGTGTAGTTACATTTAGTTACATAGTTACATAGTGTCAGGTTACCCTGCAGCATTAGTGAGGATAATAGCTAACACCTTTTGTCTGGTTTTCTTTAATAACTCTACAGAAACGTCGGGGGATGGACATAAAGCAGATGAAGGCGTTTGTGTCAGAGGAGCTGAAAGGGTTAAAGCAGGAACATCGACTGCTGAGCCTGCGTGAGTGCTACAGTATCGTGCCGCTGACTCTGAGTAATATCTGCACGGCTGCGTTGCTGAAGAGCGTTTTCTCTTCCAGACATTGGTGCCAGTGAGTCGATAATGAAGAAGAAAACAAAGCAGGACTTTCAGGAGCTGCTGAAGACAGAACACTGTAAGAATCCTCCGCTCTGCTCTTTGTTCCAATCACGTTTCATTTAAGGGACTTTTAACGCCTGAAAGCACAAAACAAGCTCCATGTTTGTTGGTTTCAAACGTGTGTGCAAGAACATGAAAGCTCTCCAAAGACTTTGCTGACCGATGAGTCTCATGAAATACTCACGAGTCACAGCTATGCCCACGTCTCTGTGAGGTGCCAGACTAACCTAAGAGATCAAACTGCACACAGAAACTTCTTATTGTGAGGCAACAGTGCCTGGATTGGAAATGCATTGATGTGGAATAAAGTCCTGCAGAGACGGCTAAACAAACATGCCTGTGTTCCTGTGTGTGCTCCTGTCCCCGTGCTGCATGTTAAGTGGTTCAGTTCATTTTGTTTGTGTCCGCTACTGAAAGTTGTCAAAGATTATATTCTGTAGTGTTTTAATCCCATGAGCAGGAGTTTACTGACTACACATGCAAATCTTGTTTCCTTGTGCTTTCCCAGTGTTACTGGAAGGATTTGAAATCCGTGAATGCATTTCTTACATAGAGGAGCACATCAACAGACAGGTGAGTGTGCTTAAAAGAGTCCAGCAATAAGCGCACTGCCAAAAAGTCTGAATGACTCTTTTCTCCTTTCTAGGTGTCCATGGTAGAAAGTCTGCGGCTGCTTTGTCTGCTGTCTATCACAGAAAACGGTGAATCGTCCTTCATTGATTTGTCACAGACTGTTGTCGTGTCCTGTTTACAACTATTGTCATGTTGTTTTCCTGCAGGACTGCTGCCAAAAGACTACCGCTCATTAAAAGCACAGTATTTACAGGTGAGGTACAACAAATCTGTGAAAGTGTTTTTGTTGTGGTAGAAGTACAAAAGCTATTAGTATCAGTATTTTTGTACCTTTGCTTGAAATGGTATTTTCTGCTGTTTATTTTTTATTTTTTTAAATGCTATTTTCTGTTCATGTTTGCTTAAAAAGGATTGAAGTATACAAACAGCATATAGGCTGATACTGGCTGTAAGGGATTTGTGCCATAAAACACTCCTATCTGAATGAAAGTCCAATCTGTTTGTTGGAAGACCCGAGCGCCGAGGAGAAACCCGTCTGAGACGGAGGAAATCAGGCTGACAGCAGAACTTCTCACAAAGCAGCTGCACAGTTATAACACAGTTTCTACATTACACACACACACACACACACACACACACACACACACACTTCTTTCTGTGTTTTGTGCGGGTCAAATACGGCCTGTAACCATCTCAGTCACCCTGTAATGTCTTTAAACAAAACAACCTTCACATTTCATCAAATGCAGCATTATAATAATAATGGATTGCATTCATATAGCGCTTTTCAAGGCACCCAAAGCGCTTTACAATGCCACTATTCATTCACGCTCACATTCACACACTGGTGGAGGCAGCTACTGTTGTAGCCACAGCTGCCCTGGGGCAGACTGACAGAGGCGAGGCTGCCATATCGCACCATCGGCCCCTCTGGCCAACACCAGTAGGCGGTAGCGGTAAAGTCTCTTGCCCAAGGACACAACGACCAGGACAGAGAGAGCCCAGGGATCGAACCAGCAACCTTCCGGTTGCAGATACGCTTCCCAACCCCCTGAGCCACGGTCGCCCCATTATGTCAGTGATTGTCTTGGAAAGAGCGGCCGCCATCTCAAATGATTTATTATTTATGTATTCAGCTATTACACAGTGTATTTGCTGATAAATGGTAGGCTGGTACACTACATGAACAAAAGTATTGGGCCACATATGTTAACCTTTGAACTCAGGTGTATAAAACCAAGTAGCTAAACATGCAGTCGGCCTTTACTTCAGCTCTGTGAGAGAACGAGACACTCGGGGAATTTGAGAGTCTTGCTGAGGAAACATCAATGGACGAAGTGGTGTAAACGCCACTGGACTCTGGAGCAGTGAAAACATATTCTATGGAGCTACACGCTTCTCTATCTGACAGAGTGGTGGCCCATTCTGGGGTTTGCACATGACAGGAGAGCGCTGCCTGCCTGCCTGCACTGTGCTAGCTCAGACAGATAATGCTATGGGGTCTTTTCTCCTAAAGGAACGTTTTAATGCTTCCCGGGTTTGGGACTGTTCTGTGAATCCAGTTTTGTAGGAACATCCTGAGTACGGCCCTTTTCTGTTCCTACATGAGTTTGCTGTGGGCCCTGACCTCAGTCCCGTTAATGAACTAGGTCAGGGGTGTCGAACTCCAGGCCTCAAGGGCCGGTGTCCTGCAGGTTTTAGATATCACCCTGGGTCAACACACCTGAATCACATGATTAGTTCATTACCAGGCCTCTGGAGAATTTCAAGACATGTTGAGGAGGTAATTTAGCCATTTAAATCAGCTGTGTTGGATAAAGGACACATCTAAAACCTGCAGGACACCGGCCCTCGAGGCTTGGAGTTCGACACCTGTGAACTAGGTTGTAAGCCAGGACCTCTCATTGGACAGCAATGCCTGACCTGGATGAACCCTGCAGCCCATTATAACCTGTGTGTGTATAATGAGATGTTTGTAAAGCTCCTGTAAGATGTGGTGTGTAGGTGGTCCTATACTTCAGTCATATTCTTCACCGAGTGATGTCAACCCCATACGAGCAGAATAATGCAGTAATACTTACATATCTATAATGTAAAGCATGTTTTTTTTTCCATTGTAACCTGAGATGACAATGAAATAGTTTTTTTTTTAAAAAGACTCGGGACTTATAGGCTCACAAATATCTGATTGTAAAATAATCTGCTTAGAGTTTAACTTAAATCAGCACCGTGTGTATTTTTCATTTATTTGTTGTGAGCGTTCACTTAATTTAACAGTCTGGCTCTGTGGAGAAAAACAATAAGGCTACGTTCACACTGCAGGTCTTAATGCTCAATTCCGATTTTTCGATCAAATCCGATTCTTTTGTCTGCTTGTTCACACTACACATAAAATGCGACATCAAACGCGCTCCAGTGTGAACGCTCAAAGCGGCCCGCATGCGCAAAAGAAGATGTCACACACAACTCGCTCTGTTTAGACCCAGAGCAAACAATATTGTTTGACCGATTGGCCTTAATATAAAGACTTCGGACTTTATGTTTCCAGATTTCGCGATGTCCTATCGGGCGCTTCTCCGGCGCTGATAATTGGCGTCTGTCTTGTGTCAGTGACGCAAAAGATCATCGCGAACGATTTCTTACCATCCGGTGAAACTGTTGGGAAGACAACGTTGGAGAAATGAGAACATTTTATTTTTACTGTATTTTCTGCAGATTCTGACAGAAATCTGCAACTATCCTTTGAAGCACCGCTCCTCTAAAACAGCAAAAAGGATCATTATTAGGTTATTTACATTATTATGTAAATAACAAAATAACTTAAAGCAAAAATTTGGAAACATAAAGTCCGAAGTCTTTATATTAAGGCCAATCAGTCAAACAATATTGTTTGCTCTGGGTCTAAACAGAGCGAGTTGTGTGTGACGTCTTCTTTTGCGCATGCGGGCCGCTTTGAGCGTTCACACTGGAGAGCGTTTGATGTCGCATTTTATGTGTAGTGTGAACAAGCAGACAAAAAAATCGGATTTGATCAAAAAATCGGAATTGAGCATTAAGACCTGCAGTGTGAACGTAGCCTAATACAGCTTATCCCCACACTGGAGCATGAAATGTAAATCAGTCTGTAGCTGAACAAAGATCATTTCCTCCTCTTAGAGTAATGCTTTGGAGAACGTGCAGCGTCCAGCTGTTTGGGGACATCACAGGCTGTTATCACAGATCTGAGTGTTTTGAGGCTCCTCAGGCAGCCTGTGGTGGCAGATTGCTCTTTGCTGCCAACCTTGGCTTGTTAAGCGTGTGCTCATTTTGATAAAGAGCCATCAGTCCAATGCCTGACATTTTTCTCTGTCTGACCTCATCAGAGCTATGGAGTGGATCACCTGCTTACATTTTCCAACCTGAGGCAGCTGGGGCTGCTGGTTGAGCAGCAGCCGGGAGAGACGCTCACTGTAATGGAGAGCAAAGTGGGCAAACTGGTTAATGATAAAACTGCAGGTGACACTGGCATCTCAGCGCAGTTTTAGCCTTCTCCACTTACAGGAAACCCTGCATTGCTCTGTGCATCAAGACAGACATGCTGTTTGACTCTTTTCTTCTTCTTCTTTGTTTCCAGGAAAACTGACAGATGCCTTTTCCTCTCTGGCAAAGAAGAGCAATTTCAGAGCCTTGAGCAGAAAACTTAACTTGGTAAATTATTGTTTAGGTGAACATCTTTGGCTTAGTTGTGTTTGTGGACTCTACAAGAACAACTTTGTATGGTTCACAGTTAAAAAAAGCCTTTTTTCCAGACAGGGTGAACACAGTGCTTCACCAAGGCTCAGTACACCATTGATAAGGCTTATTTTGAAAAAAAACCCCAAAAAAACCCTCCTCTCCTTGTAAAACATCCCCCTCTTTAATCGTTTTTTCTGATTGGTTGGCCCAAACAAACAAAAGAGTTTTAAGGTGGGATGACCATATTAGCAGTGTCCTCTCACTGACATCAGACAGAGCCACAAGTATAAAAAAAAAAAATCACTGTTCTTTCACATACACTGACCTCATTGTTTGACACTTTTAACGAGCATCTGCAATCGTAACACTATATATGACACAAAAGAGTAACATATAATGTATTCTCTTTAATTACCTTTATTTTGTTTAAAAAAAATACAGCACATACTTTTCCTAAAGGCATTTTGTTTTTAATTTCTGATTCTGTCAAATGGTAACGTGCTCATCATATTTTGCATCAAGGTGCCAAAGATGGATGAAGAATATGACCTGCGTGTCCCTCGAGACATGGCGTATATCTTCAGTGGTGCCTACATCCCTCTGAGCTGCAAACTCATCGAACAAGTAAGTCAACCAGGACACATTCAGTCTCTGGATATGATGGGGGGGCAGCCATGGTAACTTTAAAAAAATTCTATTCCTGGTATGTATTGCATAGGTGCTGGAGCGAGACGGTTGGATGGGGCTTGAAGAAGTCACCAGGCTGCTAAATGGGCATGAATTTGCAGTTACAGGTTAGTTCAATAGGAGGTGTAAATGATCCATTTGAGGATAATGCTAAAACAGAAAAGAAGGCTGTTGTAACAGACGTCTAACATCTAAATGTCTTTGATTTGATCACTGTTCTCCTTCTCTGATCAGGGAGCAGCGGAGTGGATTCAAAGGGAAAGAACGACACTCAGCGTATCATACTGGTCATGTTTCTTGGTGGATGCACCTACTCTGAGATTTCTGCCCTTCGGTTCCTCGGCAGAGAGAAAGGTAAACGTCATGATGGTGTGTAGGGCCACTTAGGTAAAAATAAAAAATGTGAAAAACATCTTCTGAAATGGGAGATGTATTTTTTATTGTATTGTTTAAAAGCAGGAAATAACAACCATTTCTATTTTTTTCTCTCAGGTTATAAATTCATTGTGGTTACAACTGCAATTACAAACAGTTCCAGACTCCTGGAGGCTTTGCTGGGCAACCACGTATGAAGCCTGGCAGCACATCATTATGGACAGACACTGCTGAGTAGCCACTTGCCATGCATTCCTCCAACACTGGCATTAAAGATAAAGAAATGCTTCATTCTGGTCTGTTTCTGATGACGCGAGAACTGTGAAGATGTATAAAGTGAATAAACGTTTCTTAACATCTTCGTTGTTTTCTATGTAGTCGCGTTTCCCGGCTGCCCGGCTCTGGTGTGACTTCATCAGTTTAAAATTAACTGCAGTTTCTTCTGTTCTCCTACGTGACGTCAGCGCACCGTTCGTGCGATCAGTGCGTTTGTTTTCTTGACGACGTGCAGTTTATTGCATGCAGTGGGTAGAAGAAACCCCTGGCGGCCCGATGTGGTGTAACAAAACAAGCGCACTCGCAGCACGAGCCAATCGGAGAGCGGGACGCTGCGAGTCGCGTATTTTGAACTGTGTACAAACGGACTGGGCGCAGGAGAGAAGCGGCCGTCTGTAGCTTCACGTTTTCACAGGTTTTCTACGTTTTAAACGGTTTTACCTGGAATTGTAACGGGCTCTGGAATTTAACGATGAGGAAAAGGTATGTTTAAGTCTCTTTGTTTCTCGCTGTGGAGTCAGTATTTGTAAAATATAAATTGGGCTCTTTTAGCGAGCAGCTTACTGTTAGCTAATGTCAAAGGCAGTTCGTAATTGATCTATGCATGTTCCAAAAAAATCTTGTTGTTATAATGTTACGAACGACTGGATTATCGATAGCTTGTGAATGATGTATTAATAAACGACGGTGTCTCCTGCTTTTGTTTTTAGCGAGGTTCTGGCAGCGGAGGCTGTGTCGTGCCTGAATAAAGCGCTGTGCCACCTGAAGGACATTTGGGAGGAGATCGGCATCCCGGAGGACCAGAGACTACAGAGAACTAATGTAGTCAAAAGTCACATAAAGGTGAGCCCATTTCACATTTACATGTAACAGTATGTGTAACCGCTGACAACTGCTGCTGTGTCAGTGACTCAAATGCACCTGGGTTTAAATTTTAGGCTAGTGGTGTTTCACTGAGTCTGGGTCCTATTATGGTGTAGGAACACCAACACGGGGACAGGGTGCTTTGGATGAGTGTAAATCTGAATGACAGCAATAAAGAAGGATGGGATTGGTGCTTACATTCATTATGAGAGAAACGAGACTGGCGACATAAGCGAGTACATGGCATTCAAAGAATCCTGAAAATCTGCAACAGCAAGGTAGTGGGAGAGGGGAGGGGCTTCTTAAAACCTTGTGTTTGGGCAAAGCCATCACACCTGTGAGCAGTTTTCATCAGATTGTAGTTGTTCTGTTCGAATTATCTGTAGTTTCGGGCCACATGCAGCTCAGTTTGATCTACGGTGGATAAAAACGGTCACACTTAATGAATCATCCATTTGCAGAAGAGAAGAGCGCAACATGAGACCTCTTAAGAAACACAAGTGCATTCCTTTAAAAAAAAATGTAAATTGTGTGTATGCTTTTTTTTTTTTTTTTTTTTTAAACATTTTGTCAACTCTGCAGAAGTTACGTGTGCATTACTGCACTGTGGCAAAAAGAAAAACCTGTCTCTTACATCTTTGTGGAAAAGCTGTGCTCTTTGTCAGTGACGAGTTCTCTGTGATGTTCACCCTTTGCAAAGCTATCTCATGCTCTTTTTTTGACTTGCTGACGTCAGGGGAGTTTGGACAAACCTAATTTAGACAGCGCTTTAAAATATCTGCCTGAACAAGTGCTCAGAAATATTTTAATATGACTGTTGTATAGTGGCAAGGCTTGTTACTAAGAGATCTTTGGCACTGGAAAATATTTACAGCTCTGATATTAATACCTCAGCCGGTCGCAGCAGATGGCTTTTACACTGCAGCTGCAGCCACTAGAGCGCAGGGCGCATCACCTCGGTCAGCAACATCAGTTTGTCGCTGATCTGACTACAAAGTAAAGCGTCTCCTTTATTAGGCTGTGTGGCGGTAACCTTTAATGTTTAAAAAGATCCAGTTTAAGGTTTCACAGTTATAATGTGCAGCACTAACCTTAGAAATAAACAGCCGCACTGAGTTTATTTCACCGCTCTGTGTGCTACATCGTCAGGCTGCTGCAGCATCCATCGCTTCATCTTTTGCAACACTGTTACATTTTACTGTTATATTTTTTTCTGATTCTTTATAGATGATCATTTTGTCATCATCTGATAATATATCTGATTAGAGTAGACATGCAGATCATTTTGTGTGGAAGAGGAGTCATGTGACCCATGAAACACACCATTTTATGAGTTTGTTCAGAGTCTGAAGTAGAAAGCTCCGCTTCAGAAAGAAAACTGATAGCCACTGTAGTGATACCTACTATAGGCTAAAAACTATGATAGAGTTAAAGTTATCTGCAGATCGGAAGCATCTGGAAGTAAATACATTTCTAATTGTGCTATTGACATGAAATTTTCACCAGAAGTCAGTAACAACCTGTCCAATCCACACATGCAAAGAATTCAAAGACGTGGAAAGTCATGACACCAGCAGAAGTGCATCAGGACTGAAAGCATTTTTTGCCACTCAGTGCAAATTAATATCAGCTGATTGAGTCCCGACTAAAATTGGTGACGTGTTCAAAACTTATTTTATCCGCTTTATTTCAGTAGCAACATCAGAACTAATATCAATATCTAAACAGTTACCATGGCTTGGGTAAGTTGTTGCTATTCAAAGTAGGGCAGGGCAATATAGCCAAAAATATGTATCACGATATATATTTAAAAATTTGCGATAACGATATAATTGATGCGAGATAAAATACTTTACAGCTCCACAACTTTATTAGTGCAAAAACCCATCAATGTATTTTCACTTAAACAAGCAGCTGTTTTTTATGTCCGTTAAAGTTATATAAAAATGTAACCGTGCAAATGCAAATTCCTTGCTGACAGTTTAACCAAAAGGCATTTCCAGCTGACACATCCTCAGCATAACCATGTATAATATTCACAAAACTTAAAAAGAGGTTATACACACACAATACGGTAATATTATGTTGAAGCACAGTACGTATCACTCCGTGAGGCTCCTGCCTACGGTAGCTGTAATTAGGGCTCAATTAATCGAATTTTAATCTAGATTACGATCTGGGCTTTCAACATCATTAAAAATGACTGAACCGATTATTAGCACCTCCGTCGTGCTTTACTCTCGCGCTGCTCCGTGTGGCAAATCGAGCGCACCTCTCTGCGTTTCGAACACGCGTCACAACAATTAAGAGGACCCGAGCAAACTAAGCAGAAGTTATTTGGAGAGGAGAGGATAATGGCTGCTGAAGAAAGAATGCCGTTGGTTGAAAAGAGGTAAAACGACTTGTGTGGAAACATTATGGGTTCACGGAGTCAGACGTGGATCAAGTAGACATAGTGTGTAAACTTTGCTACGGTGTCGTAGCTGCACCACAGAGCAACACTACAAATTTATTCAATCATTTGAAGACCGCTCACAAAGTGACATACGATCAAACAATGAAGGAACATAGAGAAAAACTCTTGACAACACCTGCTTCATCCTCACAGACCTCCATTCACGCTAGCCTGTACAACGCGACTAAATATCCCACCAGCTCCCAGAGACACAAGGAGATAACAAACGCGGTAACGTTTTCACTCGCCAAAGACCACTGCTCAATTAACACAGTGAACAACCAGTATTATGCAGTTCACTAAACATAGATGTTTACATTTTTCATTTATTTTTTATATTGCAAACATTTGCACTGTTATCAGTATTTGCACACTATTTTATATTATTTTTTGACATCTTTAAAGCCATTATTCAATACATTGTTATTGTTAAATAAATATCGTCAAATAATCGAGATCTCAATTTCAGTGAAAATAATCGTGATTATCATTTTTGCCATAATCGAGCAGCCCTACCTGTAATGCTAAACCAGAATTCAAACATAAGGCACACGGGATTATAAGGTGCACTGTCGATTTTTCAGAAAATTAAAGGATTGATTTTAAGAGTGACTTATTTTCCAAAAAACACGGTAATAACGACTAGGGGTGGGTTTTTATAATCGATTTATCGATTAAAATCGATTCTGGCTTGGATAACGTAAAATCGATTTATTAAAATCCTGAATAGATTTTTTAATATATATTTATTTTGCCCGAAATGCCAGAATCTCTGGTGAAATCTCACAAAATTTCAACAACCACCAAACAGCTAAGACAGTAAGTGAGAGCAGGAACACGGATTCTGCACAAAGACGTAAACACACAGCACGGATCAGTGAGACGTCGCCTTTCTCACCTGACGGCACGGACACGGTCGGGGCTGAAAGCTCGCTGATTCTGATCTGTCGGCGGGTCCGCGCTTTGTGTTCACGCTAGGGCTGTGCGATATGACCAAAATCTCATATCCCGATATTAAGACATCTATCGTCCGATAACGATATAAATCACAAAAATGTAACATTTTCTGTAAATTCTGTGAATGTCGGGCAGCTCAACTTGCGTGAAGTGTTTCCAGCTGGGCGTCGCGTACCTGGAGTCAAGTGTTTTAACTGATGCATGAAACGATACATTTTTAGACATAGGTTGTAACGGCCACTGTTTTCTTTGTGAGTATTTATTACACAGCGTGTTGCGGGGAAAGCCTGTTCTAACGCTTGAGTCTAAGGTTTATTTTTAGCACCTGACGGCTCTTTTTGCTTCTCATCCGTAAATACTCTGCATCTTTCACGTGATTCAGTTTATTTTGAAAAGTCTCAACAGGATCTTGAGCTTTATTGTGAAGGGTTTATGTGGAAAATAAACAAGCGGACACGAGGTGGTTTTACCATCGTTGTTGCTAACGACAACGCATAAAAACAAGCGCTTGTCCGTCTGTAGTGTGGTTATATTAAATATAAGAGAAAGAGAGAACTTTAGGAAATTAATATATCAAGATAATGAAAAAATATTGCCGTAAACAGTTTATTTTGCGACACCACGAAACAAACGATAGCGTAAAATGAAACGACAGATGTTTTTATATCGTCATCTGATATATATCGTTATATCGAAAAGCCCTATTTTGCACTGATTCTAAAGCTGTTAGTTTGATCTCTCTCCAAACAATATTGACCGAACCAGCAGCAAAAGAAGATCCAAACTACACTTCACATAAACAACAACAACTCTGACTTTTACTGTTTTGCTTCCACCAGGATGCACAGCTCTCTCTCCCTCTCTGTACTTCAAGAACAGTTTCCCGTCTAAAAATCTGTTTTCTTCATCATTCGCTTGCTTGTTACGCACAAGTCTACCGTTGTTTACAGCGCTGTCGGCCGCTGTTTTTTCCCCTTTTACATACTTCTGAAAAGAAAACCTAATTTCTGCCGTTCAATACTGAACCAATTTAAACTTTTTTAAATTATGCAAAATGCAAAACGCTTAGCCGTGTCTCTAATAAAACCGCTGTAACGTCAGAGGTAACGTTCATATGTTGATTAATGGTTTTCTTTCGTTTTTGATGTACTGTAGAATAGTGATGGTAAATTTGATTCTTTTTACTGAATCGAGTTTTAATGAGTCACTCACCAAAGTGAATCGGGTTTTTTTGAGTCATTTGAGTCACTGAGTCAGCTGACCAGAGAGTGCAAAAAATGTACATTTTCACTCAAACTTAATTTGTTTCTCTTTTCAAGTAAATCCTACTGCTAAGATGAGTGATTCAAAAAGAAAACTATTTTATAGAGCAAAAAAAATTCTAAAGGGAACATTTATTTTGTTTATTTTTATTTAATAGTATTTTCCTTAAATGTGTCAAATATATATTTTCTCATCTAAATGTCCACTGACCTGTGAGCCAGGGGGCGGTAATGCGCCTTAACATTGGTTGCCAACCAAGAAGAAGAAGAAGCTGTGAGCCAGGAGGGAGGGAGGGAGTGAGTGATTCGTTCGCTCTATGATTCAGCACAGGAGGGAGGGGGTTAGTGAGTCCTGAGTGATTTGCTTACCCTACGATACCACAGGAAAGGAGGGGGTGAGTAGCTCAAAGGTGCTGTTAGCATGTTAGCAGAGCGATGCTACTGTGAACCGAGGAGCTATTGTCTTGATGTGAGCTCTTCTACTCAGGGTTTTTTCTTCCAGTTCCAGTGTTTTTCTCCACAATTTTAATTATATGCTAGATATATTGCTGCTAACAGCAACAGGGATGAGTCAGTGAGTCAGTTGGGCTTGTGAATCATGATTCATGAGTCAGTAAAGTGATTCTCGAGTATTGAACGATTCGTTCATGATTCGCGCATCACTACTGTAGAATATTTTTATAAAATCCCAGCCCAGGAAAATCACCTTCATGTTTTTCTGTGTTTTATCTTCAGCTACTTTGACACAAAGGCATCTGCTGTGACGCTCACACCTTTGATAAAGTCTTGCGTGTGTCAGCTTCCTTTTTATTGATACAAAAATATGTAAATGTACTGATCTGAATTATAATATTTCTGACTGTCAAAATTTCCCAGATTTAAATCGAATTAAATCGAATCGTGGATCGAATCGATTCGGGACCTTGTGAATCGGAATTGAATCAATTCTAGAAATCAGTGACGATACCCAGCCCTAATAACGACGGCCCGCTAGCATGCTCTACCAAAAATAGTGCTTTGTTGTGTATCTGATGAACGAAAGGTAAACCAGTTCCACACCACTGAAGTTGCAGCATTTTTACAAACCAGTTCTGGTTCATCCGTTTCATTCAACGATCCGCTTTCGCTCTTCTCATTCTCCATCACCGCCATGCTTTTTCCGCCATGTGCGTATGTAAACAAAGGCACTGCGCATGCGCGTTTTACCCATATTCTATTGCGATATTTCATTTTCTTATCGTTGCCTAACGCTATACCGGTATTACTGTGAACGGTATGATATGGCCCAGCCCTAATCCTAAGGTGCATTTTGAAACTAAACTGTGCTAGCTCTTTGGTTTACCTTTACAAGGAGCAGTATGCTAACCACCAAAGTCTTTGTTGTAGATTATAGCTGGATTTCATGAACTGAAATGGAAATTGAAATGAGTGTTTCCTAAATAATCACAATAACCTCCCATGATCAACCATTGAAGAGAATTTTGATATTTACACCAAACCTCCTGTTTCATTTGCTGTGTTTCTCCAACAGAATTTATTAGACATGATGATTCAAGAAGAGGAATCTCTGAAAAAGAGGCTCATCCTTAGCCTTCAGACATGCAAAACAGAAATGGAGAAACTGTGCTTGGAGCTTCAGCTGCCCGTGTTCGAGGTAACGGCGCGTTTCTATGTCAGCCTTTTTAACTGGAAACTGAATCGAGCATTTAATTACATGTCATCGAGGATCCTCCTTGGCAAATGAGTAATTATATCAATGATATTCAACAACCCTGACCTGCTTCCTTCTTTGCTGTTATACCATTTCTAACGTCATGCCTGTCAGTCACTGTAGTTATCAGCAGTCTTTAATCAGAATTCTATGATTTAAAAAAAAACAACAACAAAAAAAACCCAAAACTTTTTGCTGATAAATTTGTTTGTTTGCATATTAAGGAAGAGGCCGGCATCAGCATGCTCCAGCAAGAGAAGAACATCCGCACACAGGTGGAGGCCCTGATGAAGGAGAAGGCTCGGCGGATGCAGCAGCTGAAGGCTCTGCTGGAGCAGGACCAGGACCTGTGCGACATCCTGTGCTCTGTGCCGTACGGCATCGCTCCCGACTCTGTCCCCTCACTGGAAACACTGGACAACTTCCACCAACACATCGCCAACCAGAACGAAGAGAGGGTAGGACCTCGTAGTTCAAACCACACCTCTAACGTTCTGTTATTGTGGTTGTATGAGGAGAAACTGTGGGGTGAACTGTAGGATGAACACTGCTACAGGCAGGAGAGATGTCACTGGACAGGCTGAGATCAGTTTGGCTGCAGCTGTGTTTCATGAGCAGGTTTTGTTTCTTCCTCTTTGTTATGTCACATTTCGACTGCTTCATGTTTCCAGGTGAAGCGACACGCTGAGTTCACGGAGCTCAAAAAGCAGATCATTTTATACATGGAGGAGCTAGACCGTGTCCCTGAAACCAGCTTCGAGAAGGACGTGGTCTGTGAGGATGAGGACTCCTTTTGTCTCTCCAGAGACAACATTACGTCACTCAAACTGCTTCTTTGCCAGGTGAGCAGAATCTTTTTCTTCTTCTTTTTTGCATAAGTGGTCATTTCAGCCCAACCTGCTGAGTTGCTAACTGATGCTGTGTTGACCTTGCAGCTTGAGGAACGCAAGGCAGAGAACGAGGCCATGTGTGAGAGTCACAGAGAGAAGATCCAGCAGCTGTGGGACAGACTGCAGGTTCCACAGGAGGAGAGGGAGGCTTTCAGCCAACATATGGTCACGTCCAAGAAGAGGAATTTGGACGCGGTGAGAAGATGCTGCAGATTATTTTTCCTGTTCTTTGTGGACAGCTGTGAGTTCCAGTTCTGTGGCTGCTGTTTTGCCGTGTTGTTTAATCTTTATTTGTCCTCTTCAGTTACAAACAGAAGTCCAGCGTCTCGAGGAGCTCAAACTACAAAACATCCGCAATGTCATAGATGCCATCCGCTCTGAGATCGCTGTCTTCTGGGAGAAGTGCTTCCTCAGCACAGACCAGCGGCAGGCTTTCACACCGTATTTTAGTGGTGGGTTCTCCTGTCACATGTTCATTTAGCCTTTTGTTTAGTTTTTTTTTTAACTGAAGCTAATTGATTGTTTTAGAGGACTTTACTGAAGATCTGTTAAGTCTACATGATGCTGAGATCCAGCGCTTGAAGCAGCATTATGAGGATCACAAAGAGCTTTTTGAAGGGGTTCAGCAGTGGGAGCAAAGCTGGAGACTCTTCCTGGAGCTGGAGGTGAGTTTGACAGGGAGAGGAAGCTACGTCCATGTATAACACTGACACAAAATTAGTTTTTGTTTTTTTACGTCTACTGAAACATTTGAATTATAGTTCTATAATGGATATGATGTGTAGACTCTCAGCTTTCATTTTAGAGTCTCTGAAGTGTTTAGGAGCTTCACCTCCTCAACATGTGCCACCCTCTTTTTTTTTTTTTAAAAGGACCATGGGCAGGTGTGGGCGATTCCTTTGTTGTGTCATTATTATTTAAGCAGATAAAAAGCCTGCAGTTGATCTGAGGTGTGGTGCTTGCATTTGGAAGATTTTGCTGTAAACAGACCACATGTGGTCAAAGGAGCTCTCCATGCAGGTGAAACAAGCCATCCTTGAGCTGCGAAGAAAAAAAACCATCCATCCAAGAAATTTCTGCAATATTATGAGTGGCAAAATCTACAGTTTGGTGCATCCTGAGAAAAGAAAGAAAGCTCTGGTGAACTCAGCAACACAAAGACCTGGGCGTCCACAGACATCAGTGTGATCACAGAATCATTTCCATGATGATGAGAAACTCTTCACAAAGGAAGGTAGGAGGTAGGCTTACCAGTATCCAAGTCTGCCATAAAGAGAAGACTGCATGAAAGTAAATGAAGAGGGTTCATTGCAAGGTGCAAAAAAGAAACCATCTCAAAAAGTACAGATCTGGACAAACAGATGAAACTGACATCAACCTCTACCTGAATGAAAAGTGTGGAGAAGGCGTGGAACAGCTCATGATCTAAAGCACACCACATCATCTGTAACACACGGCGTCATGGACAGGGATACAGGAGCAGCTGAATGAACTCTGAGGTGTTCAGAGACTGTCTGCTCAAATCCAGGTAAACTCAGTCAGACTGATTAGCCAGCGTTTCATAATACAGATGGACCACGAGCCAAAACATACGGCCAAAGCACCCCAGGAGTTTATTAATGCAAAGAAGTGGAATATTCTTTATTGGTCAGGTCAGTCAGCTGATCTTAACCCAACTGAGGATTTTACTTGTTGAAGACTAAACTTTGGACAGAAAGGCCCACAAACAAACAAACAAACAGGAAGTAAAACCCGCTGCAGTAAAGGCCTGGCAGAGCATTAAAAAGGAGGAAACCAGCATCTGGTGATGTTCACAAGTTCAATACTTCAGCAAACTGTTTTCAAGCAACTATTAGAAATGAACCTTTTATTTTCAGTTAATTTGTCCAATGACCTTTGAGCCCCTGAAATGAAGGAGTTGTGTTGTGCTAAAATGCTTTACCTGGTCACATTTTTATCCAGTCTTTTTGTTCAGGCCACTGAACTAAAGCTGAAAGTCTGCACTTCATCTGCATCTGAGTTGTTTCATTTAAAATTCCCTGTGGTGGTGTACAGAACCAACATTAGAAACAAGTCGCCTCTGCCCAAATATTTATGGACCTCTGTATGTGCTGTGACTGGCCTCTGTCTTAAATCTCACTCAGATAATTGTTTTTAAAGGAAAAGTTCATACAAATAAAACATGAATATCCATGTTTCATCACTTTAAATGAACATTTCTGAATTAATTTGGAAACATTTAAGCTTTGTGACTCCCTTAATGAACATGTTCTATTTGGTAATGCTGCTTCCAGGTTCAACTCCATTTCTTTCACTTTCTTTCTTTTCTTCAGAAAAAAGCAACAGATCCATCGAGGTTCACTAACAGAGGAGGAAATCTTCTCAAAGAGGAGAAACAGAGATCTGACCTGCTTAAAAGCCTGCCAAAGGTAAAGAGTGAAGGCCACCTGCTTCCTGAGCTAATATCCTGTAGCATTAATCGTGTGTGTGCGTCTTTCCTTTTTAAAGATTGAAAAGAGATTAAAAGCCCAGATTGACACTTGGGAACATGAGCAGGGTCGAGACTTTCAAGTAAACGGCCAGAAGTTTCTGCAGTTCGTGGAGGAGCAGTGGGAGCTGCACAGAATAGAGAAGGAGAAGGAGAAGCTGGAGAGGGTAAGGAGTGTGTTTGTATAGTATTGCCTGCAGTGTTTGCTAACGGTGCTGATCATTCATCTTTCCACAATCTCTGCAGCACATTAAGAAAAGCAAACAAACGGAGGAGGACATGTTGTACGGAACCGCAGTACGAACCCCAACCAAGCGCAGGTTCCTGGCCACCACCACCCCCAATAAATCACGAAAGATGGTAAATGCCAGTTTACCGGTTCTTGCTGTAATTAAGCTGCCGTCTCTGCAGCACTGACCCCGCTTCGTCTCTCTCATCAGGGTAATGCGACCTCCAGCATTTCTAGTGGCACCTCTAACAGCACAATGCGCTCTGTCTATGGCGGGACTGTCTGCCGCTCGCCGGCGCCACGCCCTCCCCTCTCAGCAAACAAGGTTGGCTTGATTTTTGGGAAACCTGTTCACATCGAAAGCATGCTCACTGATATTTGAGCCTCGGACGTTGGGTAAAATATGTTAGATGTTTTTCCTGGTTCGTCTTTGGAGTCATTTAAACACAAAGTGGTCAAATTGATCCATCATCTCGATATGGACAACTTATTATAACCTGTCTATTTTACTGCTTCATGCTAAAACGTAGCACCATAGTTGCATCGTGTTGTGCGACTGTGTTATATTTTACTTATCAGCAGAGCATGCCTATAAATGCTTCAGTCCATTTACACATGTTGTCTTATTTTTCTTCTCAGTGGTGCAGAAACCTTACCTGATTTAAAAATATTATCTTTGAACTAATTAAAGTACAAGCAGTTTATTTATCAGTGCTTTGGGGAATTGAGTGAGTTGGTGTAAGGAAGCAACAAATCTGTATTTCTCTGATATGACTCTGTCCTCCTCCATCATCAGACCCTGGCAGCGCGGACACCGGGGGGCTGTAAACCCCCCCACCCGAGACTGCAGGGATGCAACAAAGAGAATGAGGCCCAGCTGAAGGGCAGCAGCCCTCTGAGGGGTGCGTTGCTGACTCCTGCTAGTCCACAGCGTAACTTCAGCATAGCCTCTGTTGCCAGCACATATTCAGAGTTTGTGGTAATTTAACACTTTTGTCTCTAATCTCTGCATCTCTTTATTATTTTGGTCCCTCTGTTTCTGTGCAATAACATATTAAAGCATAAAGTCAAGGATGATGTACACGATAGTGCTCATGATGTATATTTGTATTTTAGAGGGACTTGGTCTGCACTGAATCTGTTCAGTCAAGGTGTGTTTAAAGTCCTGAAACTTTCCATAATCCTAACTAATTGCCTTAATCTGCTCTAACTGCACGCTTCAAACCAAAGACAGAAATCACACTTAAAGATAAAATTAGCAATTAACTTTCCTAAACTTGATTTATGGGATGTGAAGTGGGTTCCAAGATTAACAGTGGGCTACTCAGACACTGTGTTAACTTACTAATCGTTGATATAGTGGATGTGAATCAAGGCTTCAGACAGCTCTGAGCACTGTTTCTTTGCTCTGTATGTCATAGACAGGGAACCTCCTTACTATGGAGGTGTGCGGTCCACATTAGTGATTGTGAGTGCAGGAGCTCCCGTCCATCTCCTGTTCAAATTTTCTGCTTATCGGATCAGAAGAGATGTGGCTCGAAGGAGCTGAAACACACTCTGTCCAACTGAGGGGTCCACGAAGAGCAGTGTGACGTGAACAAAGATTTATTTTGGACTGTAAATCATCCAAAGCTGCTCTACTGAGTGTACTTTATTTCATCAAGTCTTCACTGTGACAGCACAAGCAAATCAAACAAATCCACAATCATGACCCTGTCCACAGAGGAAGCACGTACATGTGAGTGCAGCTTGCTAAGCTCATACTAACAGCTAAACGAGGCTCTCTTTGGGCTTCTGTGATTGGCTTTTGGTGCCATCGTCACTGAAGGTTCTCCAAAATGTCACCATTAACTGTTGTTTGTTGTGCCGACATGTCAGCGACGGCTAATGCAAGTTCAATGTTTGAACACCTTTATCCATCTGCACTGCTGATGCTGCTAGCACTACTTACATGAGCAGCACTTTAATATCCGTCAGGTCGCCCGTGTGATTGTCTGATTTACGCTAACGGTGTGTGTCGTGTGTTAACTGTAGGGATTAGTGCCTTCTTCTCTAACGGCCCGCACACGTATGTGGCGTCACGCTCACGCCTGCTCGTTTTTCCACAGCGAGACCTGTCCAAGGCCTCCGACGCCAAGATCCAGCACGGCATCCTGAACTCCACCACCACCAAACTTTAACCAATCAGAGCGGAGAGGTCAAAATCCAGGTCTCATTCAACAAGTGTCACTACCTTTCACAGCGATCTGCTTGTCCATGTAAATGAAGGCATTAATATATTGTGTTAAATGTTTGAGGACGAAGGCCCGAGGAAGCTTTTGATGTTTGCCTGTCACTGAGAACAGTCAAACCAACACTACTTTGGCTGTATGATTTTAGTTATTCTAATAGTATTGTCCATATCTTATACTGCACATTGTTGTTTTTGTAGAGAAACAGTTGAATAAGAAGTTTGGCTTTATAACGTTATGCAATCTGGGGTTGCAGGCCATATGTATGATGAATGTATTGCACTTTGTTTAGAAAATATATTGCTGCGATTATTGTAATTTCACACAGACCCACACTGTTCCCTGTATATATGTCCCTATGCTGTTTGTGTTTTTTAAGCTAATTCACAAAGATTTCAGGCTGTCAGGACTTTAAAGCCCCTTTTTAGACATGAAAAGGTTTCAGTGACACATTTTTCATGGCTTCATTCAGACAAACCCTCTATAGTAACAGCTGTGTTACACGCACCATGTTTGCCTACATGCGTGACACCACCACATCTCTAGTGAAGTGTAACTGAACTTTTGAACGTTTGGTTTTCTCTACTATTCTCATTAACAGCAAACTAAGGATTAGCAGGTGTAAGTCTTTGTGCGCTTCAGTTTCAGGCTTGTGTCATGTTCAAATCTGCACATGTGGTCTGTCCTGGTAAAGTTGCCATGATGACTCTGAGAGGGGCTTTAGGTTACATGTTTGAACTCACAGAAACATAATATCACAGCTGATTTTGGAAACAAGAAAAATAAATGAAACATTTTTAACTCAAAGACTCTTGTATCTGAGAACATGGAGGAAAAACAATAAGGGTGTATGCGTGACACAACAAAGAAATTGGTTGGGGAAAAAAAAAGGCTGCCCTCTAACATTTTGTGGAGTTAATTTGCAGATTATTTTTAAAAACATATCAAGACACACAAACACCAAAGTTTTCAGAGGTTTCTCACAGGTTTAGCCAGTGTGTAGCACAAATGTGCTTGACATCAGCTGCTCTGGTTGATTCTGGGTCTGATTCCATGCAAAGGGATTCACATCTGTGGCTGATTGTGATGAATCCTTGAAAAGCAGAACTGGACTGAGTTACTCCAGGCTAATTTGTGCTACATCTTTCTGTCCAGGAGCTCACTGTAGGTTGATTGTTTTCCTTTTTATCAAACAATGTGACATCCTTTCATGGGGGGGGGGTAGCAATGTTTGTGCAGTTTATGGATGAAAAAGCTCCAAGGTCAGACAAATGTCAGGTGTGCTTGAACAGTCACCTGGCTTATTGTAGGTATCCTCTACCGTTAGCTTAGCAATGGTATGTGTTTCTGTAAAGCCTCGTAGTCAGGGAGAGTCAATCAGCAGAAAGGCCTCAAATTTTACACACTCCTGCACAGCCCTCTTCCAGAAGCAGCCAATCATCACTGATTGCATTATAACTACATCCTGCACCTGTAAATGTGGACTGTCTCTAAAGAAGACAACCATAACCATAGCATTATGTTTTCAGCTCACTCTGCACAGCACAGCTGCCTTTATAACGATAAAAACTAAACGTAATCTTTGACCATGAAGCTGTTACATCCATTTTATCTTTTAAAATTTGAAATGTGAGTCAGCACAGTAATATTAAACACGATGGGAGTGAGAGACAGAGAGAAGTAGTGCTCAGTGCATCATGGCAAGTCCCCCAGCAAATACAGACTATGACAGCATAACTGGAGCATGGGTTGACGAAAGGCACATTTTGAGCCCAACCTTAAAAGAAGAGATCATGTGTGTCCAAACTGTGAGGTCAGGAGAGGGGACTGAGACATGAAGCTTCTGCCTACCATTCTACTTTTAAAAACGCCAGAGTGCTGAGCTGTTCTTTTCATATTTTAACTAGCGAGATTTTCTGACGTATTTTTGGCAAATACCGTGATTTATTTCGATGGTAAGAAAAGCGCAGTGAGAAATTCAGGCTTTTATTTTGGTATAGTTTTTGAGAGATCCATATTTAAATT